>NW_025941242.1:80796-99174 GCF_000764305.2 Hyalella azteca | reverse complement strand
ATTATTAATATTTATATTAGTATTACATTAATATTATTAGTACAATTTATTGTAATTATTATTAACAAGGAATTTAAAAGCAAAGAAATCACCAAGCAAATTCACCGTTTCGACGTAGGCGTTATTTGCTTGGAGTTTTCTTTGCTTTTAAATTCCTTGTGAACTTGCGATATAAGCACACTGATAATATAAGCAAATATTATTTGTACAATTTAATTAATAATACCTATTTATATTAGTATTATATTAGAATTATTAGTACAATTTAATTATTATTATTTATATTAGTGCTGTATTATTACAATTTAATTTGTATTAATACAATTGGTTTCATATCTGTGCGATGATAAAAAGATAATGTTGAATTATCAGCGAGACTTTTTAATGTTAGTGTAACGATTGTAGTCATACCTGCAAGACGACAAACAAACTTATTTTCAATTATTATTGAAACAATTTAATATTAGTAAAACTATTGTTTACAAAAAAGAAATGATAAATCGAGAATTGATTGGCGGTGATTACTTCATGAAGAGTAACAAGATATAGTAAAAGGAATGCAAACATTTTAATAAAATTAAGTAATTAAGTATTGGGAAGTAAGAGATTTTCTTTGACTCTCCAAGCTGAAAACTATCAGAGATCAAATTAATTAAAACAAACTCACTTTAACTTTGACTGGCGTTTTAAGTAGGAGAGGGATTAAACAAATCAAAATCAAAAAAGAATCAAATAAATAAAAATCAATAAGGAATTAAATAAATCAAAATCAACAAGGAATCAAATAAATCGAAATCAACAAGGAATCAAATAAATGAAAATTGACAACGAATCAAGTACCTACATCAAAATCAACATGGAATCAAATAAATCAAAATCAACAAAGATTCAAATAAATAAAAATCAACAAGGAATCAAATAAATCAAAATCAACAAGGAATTAAATAAATCAAAATCAACAAAGAATCAAATCAAAATCAACAGGGAATTAAATGAATCAAAATCAACAAGAAGTCAAATAAATCAAAATCAACAAGGAATTAAATAAAAATAAATCAAAATCAACAAGGGATTAAAACAAATTAACAGACCTCAGCTTTGACAGACGTCTTGAAGCGGAACGTTGGCAATGCGTTCTTCTGCGGAATAAGATTCTGCAGGACCGTAGAAATGATCTGTTTTCCGCTCCAAAGTTTCTTAGGCTTCAGGATAGCAGGCGGTAAAATGTTGATAGGACAATTGTAGTCTTGCATGGCGACATTAACAAGCTGAATATAGTCTTCCCTCTCGAACATTTTACCTCTCACGGACAGCAGGACTCCTGCTACTACACAATCCTGTACAAGTCCTGCCAAAGGAGCGCCATCCTTAGGGGTCAAGTACTGATTATGTGTCGTGATTAACGTGGCACACTCGCTCTGAGCCATCCAGTTCTGCGGGAAATGAAGGTTCATTTCGTCGCCGTCGAAATCAGCGTTGTAAGCTTTGCAGTTTGCGTACGGCATGCGTAGGACACGTACGCCCTTCATGACGCGAGACTTGTGTGCCTGAATGCTGGGTCTGTGAAGCGTGGGCTGTCGGTTCATGAGCACCAGATCGCCGTCCATGAGGTGTCTGCATGCAACAAACAATTATAAATATAATAATAGAAGAATTTTAAGGTAACTTTTCAAATGAGAACGGTCACAGTCCATGAGGTGTCTGCATGCAAGAAGCAATTTTAAATACAATAATACATGAATTTTAAGGCAACTTTTCAAGTGAGAAAGGTCACAGTCCATGAGGTGTCTGCGTGCAACAAACAATCATAAATACAACAATACATGAATTTCAAGGAATTTAAAAGCAAAGAAAACGCCAAGAAAATTCACCATATCGATATTGAAAACGTTTCTCTATCTTGAAACCGTTTTCAATATCGATATGGTGAATTTTCTTGGCTAATAAGTATTTACTATAAAACTAATAATAATAAAGATTTATCTGCCTGTAGACGATCTTGCAGGGCCGTGTGGTGGCGATGGTGCTGTCAGGGGGCGTGAGGAGCTTCTTAGCGAAGGCGGTTCGTTGTTCCTCCGTCAGGCCGCGCAGGTGCGTGATGCGTCCGTCCTCTGACTCGATCATGTGCGCTCCGGGGTACACGTGTGGTCCGTTGATCACCTGCACATACACGTCATGTTTATACATGCTCAGAATTTACAGTTAAATCATGATATCGTTATTAGATTTGTTCATTATATTTATTAGAGTCCTCTGACTCGATCATGTGCGCTCCGGGGTACACGTGTGGTCCGTTGATCACCTGCACATACACGTCATGTTTATACATGCTTGAAGTTAACAGTTAAATCATGATTAGATTTGTTTATTATATATATTAGATGGATTTACACGTGATGCTTATACATGCTTAAAGTTTACAGTTAAATCATGATTAGATTTATTTATTATACGTAGTTAGTTAGGTACCGTATTACATTTCGATATTATTTTCACTTCGTAAATAAGACTTTATTAGTACACAGGCTCAGAGTTTACAGTAAAATCATGATTAGATTTGTTTATTATAGTTATTACATTTCGATATTATTTTTACTTCCTTATCAAGACTTTATTAGATATTTATTTTTATTTCATATTATATTATTATTATATATAGATATTATTTTTACTTCATGAACAGGACTGAAAATAATTTTTGTCATCAAACTCCGATACGATACGTGCAGTTTTGAATAACGAACTCCATTTCAATCTTGAATGGCATTTTCTGCCATGAGAGCGTCGTACAATAACCATACATTTTTCACACCGTCACACACAAATTATACATTTTTTAATAAATTTTCAATCATTTTGTAAAAAAGGCACAAATTAACTGCCTTAGGATCCTTCTCCTTTATTCCGGCATTAGGTGCAAAAAATAAGAAAATTACGACTAAGTGATCTGGGAAAAACTATTATATTTCATTGAACTCAGTCTGACCTCACACCAACCATCTGACCTCACACCAGTCATCTGACCTCACACAAGTCATCTGACCTCACACCAGTCATCTGATCTCACACCAGTCATCTGACCTCACACCAGTCACCTGACCTCACACCAGTCATCTGACCTCACACCAGTCATCTGACCTCACACCAGTCATCTGACCTCACACCAGTCACCTGACCTCACACCAGTCATCTGACCTCACACCAGTCACCTAACCTCACACCAGTCATCTGACCTCACACCAGTCTTCTGACCTCACACCAGTCTTAGCACCCCATCTATTACCCCCAAAGTGCCCTGTAATCTCACGAGTTTCCTGAGGGCGGCGGCGTTCCAGGGCGTGACCTCGACAGGGAAGTGCAGGTGCTGCGCAAAGTCCAGCGGCACGCCGACCTCGTCCACGGCGATGGCAGGGTCAGGCGCCAGCACCGAGCGCGCCGAGAAGTTCACGCGCTTACCCATCAGGTTGGAGCGGAAGAGGCCTTCCTTCTTCTCTATGATCTGGCCAAAGGCAAGTCTTTGTATTATAATTGAAGGCTGACCAAGGGCAAGGGAAGTCTTTGTATTATAATTAAAGGCTGACCAAGGGCAAGGGAAGTCTTTGTATTATAATTGAAGGCTGACCAAGGGCAAGGGAAGTCTTCGAATTATAATTGAAGGCTGACCAAGGGCAAGGGAACTGTTTGTATTATAATTAAAGGCTGACCAAGGGCAAGGGAAGTCTTTGTATTATAATTGAAGGCTGACCAAGGGCAAGGGAACTGTTTGTAATATAAATGAAGGCAAACCAAGGGCAAGAGAAGTCTTTGCATTATAATTGAAGGCTGACCAAGGGCAAGGGAATAAATTTTCGGAATCATAATTAAAGGCTGATCAATGGCGACGATGCACTTGGCGACGTTATACCCCCCAAGATCCCCACAAGTAACAAGTACCCAGAGTTCGTTTAGGGACCCCAACAAAAGGTCTGCCTGAAGCACCACCTTCAACGGCTACCAAGCGCCGCCCACAAGCGACACCGAGAAATTAACTGCGGTTCCCGAGGCTCGAACCCACGACTAGCTCCCCTCATATCGAGTGCTACTGCCATTGCACAGTACCTCACCTGCTTGATGCCCTTGGCGACGTGATGCACCTCGTCGTTGGTGGTGGAGTCCAGCATGTTGTCGACGCTGCCCTGCAGCAGCTGCCACACTTTGTCTGCTCGCTGTGCGTCCGTAGCGCCTGCACATAATAACGGGATCATTAATGCATGTACATAAGAGCAATGAAATGTAATACATTGTACAACGTATCATATTACTGAGTATCATTCGTCCGTAACATTGTACTGAGCATCATTCATATGATCATATTACCAAGTATCATTCGTCTGAAACACTGTACCGGTTAGCGTCATTCATCCGACACGCAGTATAGAGTGGTACCATACGCATAAAACACTATATAAAATATTTATAGTATAATTAAGTTGGTAGTTTCATTGCCGAGCTCGAGCATTAATTCAGAATTATGCAGCTAGAATCACGGTTCGTAAGTCGTAGATACAAATAAATACAGAGAATAAGTTGTAGATAATCAATCTTTCCCAAACAAGATGATCAGAATTTACTAACATACTTTCACTCTTTCACCACATTCCTGCCTTCACGTGACGTTTCAAATCAACTAGACACGGTGCCCCTCTCCTGTACTCGGTGCCCCTCACCTGTACTCGGTGCCCCTCACCTGTACTCGGTGCCCCTCACCTGTACTCGGTGCCCTGTGGCATGCATTGTCTCTCTTTGGATCTCAATATTTTCCCACTAGATGGCCAAGCAAGACCTAGTGTTTTTGCAGTATTTCGACACGCAAATGTATGACGTCACCATTTCAACCATTAATGAACGCATGGAACTAAAAGAAAGCTTAATATAAAGGAAAAGCTGGAGAGGTGACGGAATTACCTACGATGTCGGAATATACTGCGTTTACCCTACTCACCAGTTAGCACAGTTTTCCAATTCGATTTGTGCTCAGTTTAAATTATTCTGGCAAGTTGGCATTTGGCAACAATGGCAGACCATTGATAATGTTCTCAGGAATTTATTGCTCTATACAAGTTTTTCTTGCATCCATTTGGCAAGTAAAATCCAAGGACTATAGTAACAGGCAAAAAAGGGAGATATATATGTCATGACAATGATGACATCATGATCATCATGAGTTCATGAGTCATGACCATTGACATCATAGTGACATGTGACAATGTGATTGTGACATCTGACATGTCATGAGAGCTTGTAGAAAAATTCAAAGAAATTTATGAAAGCGTAATCAGGGAAACAACTGTAAAAACTTAATAATTGGAGGAGTATTTACCGTAAATAATTTGGAAAAAATTTAATCTTTTTTTAACAAGGCACAATGACAAAATTGCCCAAAATTGAAAATACCTACTGCCTCTTTGTTCTCGCTCTTCTATGGCATGGCGGGATCGCGCAAAACTTAGCAAACTACACAGATAAGTCGGCACCGTGTGGACGCGCTAAAAATTGCAACGATTTTATTCCGACTTAAAACTGCGCAGACAAATTGTTGTGTAAAATTGAGCGTGTGGACCGGCCTTTTTTAACCGTCTAACGAGCGAGTAACGAATAACGACCTTAACATCATTAACATTTAACGAGTCAGAAAAAACACAGCTGATTGGGTTCTTCTTCTTGTTACTTCTTATAGGAGCACTGGAAACTGGTCCATTTAGCCCCTTACCTAAACAGTTTTTGGTTTACGCCTAACTATCATATAGTAACAATCTAAGTATCTAATAATCTGAAAGAATCTGCAAGAAAAAAAAANAGTGGTGCCAACTATGTGGAAGCAGGGAGTCATCTGCCCCATACTCAAGCCTGGAAAGGACCCAACTCAAGTCAACTCTTACAGACCTATCACTCTGCTGTCTTGCATAGGAAAACTTATGGAGAGAATTATTCAAAGAAGAATTGAACACTACATTGAAAGCAAGCACTTACTACCCCCCACCCAAACTGGATACCGACGTTGCAGGAGCACCATTGACATTTTGGCTGTGCTAACACATACTATTAGGCAGGCAACTATGTAGGGGAAGCACAGTTTGATAGTATATATTGATATTCAGGGAGCTTTTGACCTGTCTCTTATACACATCTAGATGTGTATAAGAGACAGACCTTTCACAGAAGCAGCAACAAAGGAAACATACTGAGATTCAGATAACTCAGATGACGCAGCCACTAGCAATTATGCTCGCCTATTGAGAATAGTCATTGTAGCAACAGTAATCGCCAAATGTGAAAACAATGACTATCAACAGAAAAGAAAGTCAACTGTGGTCGGCATGGCCACATTATACTACGACACATACGTGGCTAGCCCGTGAGATTTAGTTATAAACTTTGGGCAGCAGATAAATCAGATGATATTTTTCTGATATTGAAGCCAATCGGCGGATCTAATAGAAAAAGAAACTTATTCATGGGCTGGAACATGGATTGGTCCCATAAACACGATACAATTGGTCCCAAGCCAACATATTATAAGTGATATATATTCTGGTTTCATTTGGCTTCTCAAAAAACTTTTGAAAAAAAAGAATGGCTATTGCAATAAATTTTCAAAAATATCAGATAGGAAATGCAATAATGCAGGAGACCCTAAGTAAAAAAATCAGGGTCTATAGTGCACCCTTCTACTTCGATCCTTGATGAAGTGCAATACAACAATCAACAACATCGGCCAGCAAAGAGACGTCAGAAGCACTGCAAATGCAGTGCTTCGTAAACAATGTTGACAACGCACCCACAAACATTCGTAAAATGGGCAACCTTCCTATTCATTTTTAATGAATGGAAGCATTCTATGCTAAAAATTGAATTGTATTCTGCCATGATTGGTTTATCATCAGTATTGTCCATTATGAATACGTATACTATTACGTATTATCCATTATGAACAACCTTGATTGATTTACTATTGGAAAAAGTGTTCTTTGAAGAAACGTTATGTTAATGCCGAGCGGTTCCATATGGAACCAAGCTATAATTTTTCACATACAACGATAATTAAATATATGAACATACTTTTTGCTTATTACCATCACAAATGATAATATTCTCACAAGGAACCGAAAAAAAATTCAGAAAATAATTCTCGTCATTAATGGGTGAACAAAGTTTTCTTGTGACAAAAACTCCAATGTGACTGATATTAGAGTTGACTTCCTGCAACACAAAACAGTAACAAGTGGCTGTGTAATCAAATAATGTGTTTCTAGATGGATAATATTGAATATCAGATTTATATTTTTACTAAAAAACCTTGTAACATAAGAATTACCTGTTGGTCCTTTCTTACCCCAGCCTGATCCCATCTTACCCCAATGGGGTAAGACGGGACCAGCTCACTTTTTTTAATCTGTACAGAAAACTGTGTTAGATGCAAAATGTCTGAGTTGTAGCTTAGAGGCGTATTGCATAACTACACCTTGTGATAAGTTTAGGGTTTTTTAGTTATTCGTGGTATAGATGCTACATGCCTGTTAGTGATTTCGGTCCTGTCTTACCCGATCTGACTATACTTATTTTTGTTCATCAGTGCTCTCCATCTCATTCTTTCTTCCCTTTTTGCAGACCAATATTTTATGTGTCACTGTTGAATCAAAATCCAAATCTCCTATATATAGTCAAATGGGGTAAGACAGGATTGCAGCCTTCATGGGGTAAGAAAGGACCAGCCCATGGCGTGCACTCTAATTGCACTGAATTTAATTTGACAAAAGAATATATTAGAACAATCATTGCCTGTCATTTCAGTGTTTGTGGCAACCCTCTTCTGCAAATAATGAATTTTTGGTTAATTTTTAAAGAAAACCTATGTAAAGAAGGGTCACAAAATAGTTAACCCTGTTTGGGAAATAAGCTCTGTCTAATGACAAAAATTTTTTTGGCCAGGTTTGTGGATGTAGGCAGGTAACCTCAAGTAATAAGCAACTTTTTAGACATACTAGGCATTTCTACCTGCTACCATCACTGCCTACAACAACATACCGTGAGTTCTGAGTGTTAAGGGCTGAGTGTTGAACAACAACATACCGTGAGTACTGAGTGTTGAACAACAACATACCGTGAGTACTGAGTGTTGAACAACAACATACCGTGAGTTCTGAGTGTTGAGTGCTGAGTGTTGGACAACAACACACCGTGAGTTCTGAGTGTTGAGTACTGAGTGTTGAACAACAACACACCGTGAGTTCTGAGTGTTGAGTGCTGAGTGTTGGACAACAACACACCGTGAGTTTTGAGTGTTGGGTACTGAGTGTTGGACAACAACACACCGTGAGTTCTGAGTGTTGGGTGCCAAGTGATGAGTAGCAAGTGATAAATGTAGTATCTCGTCTAATCCAACGAGATAATATAAGCAGATAAATTCTTCAGCGACAGCATCGAGCCAAGAACCACTAACCAAAAACGCGGCACTATAACGCGGCAAATCAATTAAATCTTATGCCTATCTACCTATATAAAATACTACGACTTTGTACCTAATGCCTTAATATGAACTTCGAAAAATACTTCGAACGATCCTAGTCAAGCACTTTACAGGAATATAGGTATGTAAAGTTCTTATTAAGACATTCCATACCAGGAATATAGGTATGGAATGTCTTAATAAGAACTTTGAAATATACCTTAAAGAGAACTTTACAACAATATATGGAATTACCATAGAAAACATGCTTTAAACGAATAGCTAAAGAATATACCTTAAGAAAAATGACACTGTCGTGTTCCAAGAAGAGGAAAATATACTTTAAAACGAATAGCTAAAAGAATATACCTTAAGAAGAACGACACTGTCGTGTTCCAAGAAGAGGAAAATATACTTCAAAAAGAATATATAAAGAATATACCTTAATTAAGGAGAACGACACTATCGTGTTCCAAGGACAGGAGAGTATACTTTAAAACGAATAGCTAAAAGAATATACCTTAAAGAGAACTTACAATAATATATGGGATTAGCATAGAAAATATACTTTAAAACAAATAGTATAAAGAATATACCTTAAGGAGAACCACACTATCGTGTTCCAAGAAGAGGAAAATATACTTTAAAACAAATAGCTAAAAGAATATACCTTAAGAAGAACGACACTGTCGTGTTCCAAGAAGAGGTCCCCCATGCGGACCAGAGGCCTGTACTTGGGGGGGATAACCAGCAGCTTGGAGATGAAGAACAGGTCCGTGGGGTGCTTTGTGGGGGAATTGTTCAATACGGGGAATATTTGTGACAGCGTCATGCTGTCGCTCTTCCAGGCTTCCCGTAGCAGCTGCCGAGCCTGGAATGCGTGAACATTAATGAAAATTAATTATATTGAATGGAATAATGGATTTTATTAATAAATTAAAAAAGTCTTCCTATACTATATGAAAAGTTTAGTTTAGTGGCTGTCACGCTTTTCGTCTCACTATCTAATTAAACCATAGACATTAAACATTTTACACCTTCATCATTTATACAGGCAACTAAATTTAAACATCATCTCTGCTTCACCCCGTTTTTTTGAGTTAGTACCAAAAGGAAGCAATCAATACCCGCATTTAAACCGCTGCTTCAAATATATTATGAATCATTCAGTAGCTATCACAATGGCGGCAGACATTCGAGCTCTCCATATAAGACTACGATCCGAGTCAGGCAGGTACTATTAGCGCTCTTTAAAAAGAACACATTATAGACTTTAGGTCTGCTCAAAACATAGCTAATCTCAGTTGGCTAAAATTCTGAGAGGATTAAACATTGAATTTATACATTACTAGGAGGTTAGCCCGACATTGCCTGGAATTAGTAATGGTCAATTCAAGAATATCGTCATCCCAAATACTGTTAATAATAAGGTTACAGTTTGCTAAATTAATTTTCTGCTCAATCCTTTTCGGCCAGTTTTGAAAAAATGGCAGAAAGGATTGGAAAAAAATTAGAATTTGGTTTCTAACATGGTATAGGTATAACATGGTAAATTCAATTTTAAAGAAACAAGCTATTTTATTACAGCAGTCTTAAACACGAATCAAATGGTATTTTTACAATTTTTGTTAAATTTGAGATTGAACTGATATTTCTTTAATCAGCAGAAATTAATATAATCATTTATAGGATGTTAGATTCTAAAATTTCACAGATAAACGATCTCAGACAATGCTGGGCCAATCTGCAAGACTGCAAATATAATGAATTTTATACATTACAAATATTAATATTTTACGATATATTATACTGAATCTGATAAAAACAGGCTAAATATAATGAATTTAGGAATTGAATTCTATAAAATACCCATTAAAAATACAACTACATTTACCTGTAACGGAGTCAGGACGGACTGACGTGAGAGGTCCAAGTCTAGGATACCGGACACCACAGCGTCATCCCTCTTGCCTTTACCTGCATGTGTAGCCCTGAAATACGGTGATTAATTGAATGCTTCATACGGGCATGCATGGATACGGTGATTAATAGAATGCTTTATACGGGCATGCATGGATACGGTGATTAATTGAATGCTTTATACGGGCATGCTTGGATACGGTGATTAATTGAACGCTTCATGAATGCTTTATACGGGCATGCTTGGATACGGTGATTACGGTAATTGAACACTTCATACAGGCATGCTTGGATACGGTGGATAGTGACATGCATTGATATGGTGATTAATTGAACACTTTATATTGACATACATTGATACGGTAATTAATACATCACTCTATATTGGCATGTATCGATACCGGTGATCAATTACACACTTTACCGTTGATTCAACAGTACAATCTAACTTGGCTGGAATGTTCTTAACTCTGTATAATGAACTCCTTTATTAAATTGAAGCCATTGTGTGAACTACTGCGCCTGCAAATACTTAAGAACTATCTGTGGGGTTTAATGAAACATGTGAAATGCTCATTATTACTCACTTAGGCGCAACAATCATCTGACTCATCCTGTAGATGACAGAAAAGGAAGGGTATTTGCAGTTTGGGCAGAAGCGTCTTGGTTTTAGTGATGATATAAAGGATTTGACGCACTCGTCTCTGACGGACCGAACTGTGGATGTGTACACGCGTGATCCTTCATCCGCTGCTCCTGCACACACAAGGATACTTGTGTAGTCGTGACCACACATGCTTGTAACACAAGCTCAAACAATAGTACTGTACNTTTGCGGAATTTTCTTCGCTCTGAAATTTCTAGTGAATCTGCAATTCAAGCAATCTAGCAACATTAAGACAAAGATATCTCAGATACATAAGGTAAAGTGTACTTACTAGCAGAAACAGACTCGTAGTAAGCATCAAGTTTAGCCTTGAGAGACATGAGCATAGTTACAGCAGCACCGGTGGCTTTAGTTTCCTTCCCATCTGCGTCAACTTGTATCTGCAATGAAGCAGATATATCAAGATAATCCATAGACTAAGCTAAAAATTCATGTACATCGTCATCATGAATGGATTACAATAAAAAGGTGAGATATGGCACTAAATATCATTCATTGTGTTTGAATCAACATTATTTTCAACTTTAAATCTTTACATATAACTGAAAACTTGATTGAATAAGTTAGAGAGGCTGCCCTATGATAAAATTTATTCCTAGCCATTAAATGCATAGCAATTTTTGTTAATTTTTTTCAGACGCAAGCATAATTTTTTACAAAATCCAATTTTCAGGCAAGTCCATGAACCAGTGAGAAAATAAGAGAAATTTCATCAGTATAGATGGAAGTAAATATGGCACTACGCAAAACTTTACATTTCATAATATTTATTAAAGATAAAGTAAATGAGGCATTATGTGAGAAAGAATCCATTTTTAAAGTATTACAAATTTAATGAATATAACTAATAGTAATGATCACTTGTAGAAATTTCAACAACTGTTGCAGATTTTAGAGCTATAAACTTGAACTTTGATGCTTGCATGACACCCTACAGCAATATCATTCAAAAATTCTAACTTCCCTGTAACAATACACACTATAAAAAATTATACGGAGAAATGATATGGGAGTTTAATTTGAACATTTCAATACAAAAGATCAATTGTGTCATAAAACAACTGATAATCACTTACCTCATCCTCCCTGACTTCTGACACGATCTGGCACACACCCAAAGCTTCATGGCTGTAGCCCTCAGACAGCAGCTTCAGTTGGTACTGTAGTTGCAGTACATCCATGGCTGTAATGAATGGTAGTACGTAAACAATGGAGTACATCCACAGCTGTAATGAATGGTAGGACATAAACAATGGAGTACATCCACAGCTGTAATGAATGGTAGTACGTAAACAATGGAGTACATCCATAGCTGTAATGACTTTCAAATTAAGCATATATACCGTAATCTGCACTTTCAGTTAGCTACTACAACACCTAACTGTTCACTCACAATTTGCTGGAATTGAGCCACAGCCAAAGCACACAATACGAAGAAGCTTGTAGAGATGAGTCAAGAAGACAGGATTGTAGACAGGTACAGGCATGTCAATATGGCCACAGTGACCCATACATTTCTCTGCATTGAGGTGACATGTTTCACACACGCCAGTGGAAATCCTCATCATCACACCTGCAATAAAGTAAATCATTATGCAATAGTAATCTTTAAATAGATTTTATTAAAAAAAAAAAGTTTTATATGATTGTAACAGAGCCATCAGTCAGCAGATAACTGTAAGACCATGTCAAAAAGATAAAAAAAAACTACTACAAAGAAGACTTTCTTGTCACCTGCTATTGAATATTCCTCTAAAATTGGCAAAAATATGGTAAAGCTAAAGAAAAAAATTATTCTTGGACAAGCATTAGATGCCAATACCAGGACTTGAGAATTTTGAAATTAAAATGAACACATGAACCTAACCAATAGATTTTCCCAAATAATATCACACACCTGAGTGGCAAAACTACAATTCAACTCTAATTGCATGTTGAAATTAGCAGAAACGATATGCAATACCTACCGTAGTACGTAACTAATAGGAAAATAGATAACATTTTAAAATTTCATTCATAGCTCAGGAAATAACAGCAATCTGGGTGGTAAGCAGCATGGAAATGGTGTTGTATTTTGCTGCTGCTAAGCTTGAAAATTGTTTTAAAAAATAATAATCACGTGGAAGGCATTGTTTATATATTGATCTATGCATCATATATTTATTTTACTTACATACCTAATTTCCAGTTTAAATAGAACTCAACACTCACCCATTCTTTGGTCATATAGACCCCCTTTACAACAATGTCCCATGTTGTTTATGGATTCTTCTGATGTTACTTGCATAACAGATATTTTTTCAATTTCTTCATCAGAATACATTCGTAGATCAAGACGATCTATCTCAGTGTAAGGTGCTACATCTTCCATAGTTTATAGTGGAAGCCTAGCCCTAACTAAGTGACAAACAAATTACTCTGAAACAGAATTTATTCAAAATTATTTGAAACAAGATAATTTAAACTACTTTATAAATAATTAGAAGGTCATTTCTGACCTTCTTTATAAATAATTAGAAGGCCAAAGTAGACCATAACTGTTCTATACATGATTATTTGAGATGCTAGATATAATCACTTGGAATGATCCACATCTCACAATTCATTGGAAGAAGACCTAAGGCTGGACATTCCATATTCAACTTGGATTATATTTATCAAAGAAAAGTGAGTCACTCAAATGGATTCATTCCCCAACCAAAACCCCTGGCCCATAAATAAAAGCCCATTGATACCATTACTGTATAGGCTCATACAGTCCTACACAGGCCTGGAATATATCTATTTCGCAGCTGAATTTTTCAAGCCATGGTTTCATGGATTCGACAGCCATGATTCCATGTCTTCAAGCAGTGATTCAATTTTTTCAAGCCGTTAATTCCATATCTTGGCCATGAAAAGCTACTTACAAGGCACCAATTTATTTACAAAGTTCATGCACACGTTACCCCATATCTCTAATTTTATCCTAAAACAGTCAAACAGCTACAATAACATGTCTTTACTGTAAGCTGAACATGCGTAAATGCAGTCTGAAGTGACCGCAACTATGTGGGATCTTCAGTGAAATGTTCAGGTTGACTTGTTTACATTAGAATGGTTATGTTTTGCAAGATATTTTGGCCAGAAAGGTAAAGTAATGCAGATTGCGAAAGTGGAAAATTTTATGAAATGATATGTTTGCAAAGTGCAAACTGCCATTTTTTCCAATCAAACAAAAATTTATGACATTCAAGCTGTGAATTTCATACCGGTACCTACTGAAATTATATGATATGAGAGCCGCAATATTTCAGAAAAAAATAGGACTTTTCCAGCCCTGGTCATATGGTCATACTGCACCATTATTTACTGTGGTAACTCACAAACTCCACTTTAACAGCAGAACTTGTGAAGTGCACGCTGGCACAAAAACCCAATTGATACTGGCATTACCTCAACCAGCCTTTTTAGACAAGTCAAGGAGAAGTCCTGAGTATTGTTCAATTAGCATAGCATGTCTGTGAGTAAGGTGACAATGCCAGTGACATTGATGATGGTGACAATTGCCAGTTATGACTCCTAAGATTAGTACATTACTGCATAGTGACAAAGCAGAGAGCTTTTTAGACTCTCTCAGGTTCATTTTTGAGTCCTATAAGTAGACCAGCCACTGTGCAGAGAGTGGATGAATATTGCAAGATCTTTGGCGACGCTTCAGTAGCAAAATTTACGCCTTCAGAAGATCTTGCCAACACATTTAGATTGAAATTCTTGCGTTTAATATATTTGTCAGCCTTCGGCCAACTATTTAGAAAAAAGTAAGGTTTCTGGTACGTTGGATGGATCAGGATGCAGTGAAGCTTGTCCGGAAATCAGTTGTGATGAGTTCCCGCCAAAAAAAAGTAAACATCAAGTTCACAATTACGTAGTTGCGGTCACATTAGAGCTGTCAGACTGCATTATCACATGTTCAGTTGACACTTGCTGTACAATCGGACTGTTTGGGTAAATAAGTTATTTGGGGTAACATGTGCATGCAACCTTGAAAATAAGTTTGTGGCTTGGTAAATAGTTTTTCATTACTCAGTGTTAATGGCTTTTCATTAAAACTTACCCGGCAACGCATCTTAAAATTACCCGGCGACGCTTAGGGCTTAAAAACCCATATATTGGCGACGCTGCATCCACCCTCTGCACCCTGGATATTAGGCACGTGGTGAGGCGTATTCCGTCCGCGCTNGACCGCGAAGCTGTCTCTTATACACATCTAGTTGTTTGATGGTGAATTTTAGGCTACTAATTGTTTGTACCTGTGTTCTAGGTTTTGAACTGACGATGGAGCTGGACTCCGAAACGTTTTCTCTTATAAGAAATGGTGAACTTTTTGGCTATTTTCTTTACTTTTAAATTCCTACATAAAAATTTTCATGATAGTTATAATTTTTGCACAATCAAAGTACACATGACATAACATAATGCACCCAGATTTGGAAACCATAATTGCTCAGATGAAGCAAAAATAAATGACAGACCATTGACTTATCTTGCAAATATATATATATTCATATTTTGTATCACATACCATAGTATAATTACGCTCTGTAATTATGCCATATTGACCTAATTTGTATAGTCCATTTACGCGCATTATTATTAGGTATTGATCGTGTCAATTTTGCCGGCCGGGAGAATGTCAGGAATGTAGTCCCAACATTGGCATGCAGGTTCGTACTGTTGACGTACAGGTTCATACCCTAGGAACCCTACTTGCCGCAACCAGTTCAGACTGTCCAGTCATTCATTAGAAGGCACCGATGGCACATCTAAAGCCATGTTGCCTTCTTTAGTTCTGTAATTCATGTCTCATGATGTCTGATTGAATTATGATCTATGAATGAATATTCAGCACTGTGCTGACTCTTAGAACCTGAGTCCTGAGTTGACGCATTAGCAATCTAGTTAACTCATATCCAACCACAACACAATGCGAATACACGTTTGTGTCAATTGTGTGTACAGTCAGTGTGATTACGTAATTTGCATTGCCGCGCATCCATATTTAAACTATTTTAGCTTTCTAAAAGTAGGGCGCATGGCGCATTTTTCTAACGGCATAGTACGGTGCACCGCACAGGTCGTTGAAATGACAATATAAATTCCCGCACACCTGGCACATCTTCCTGAGACCTGACCATGGCACCTTGGTAGACCAGTCAAGTATCATAATCATGGATACCACATACCAGCATTATCATACTTAAGAAATTGGTTTAAATCTTGAGGTATTAAGGAAAATAAAATTGAACTGATTCCAAAAAAAGCTCTGATTTGCCACTATCACTATGCATGATTACTGACCAGTTACTCTAAGTCTCTAAAGGCTGGTGCCCGGCTGGTCCACATGCTCAGTTTTACAATATACACAACGAGATGTCTGCACAAATCAGATAGTTGAGGATAAAACGTTGTGTGTGGATGGGAAAACTGAGCAGTTTTGAAGCCTGCAGGAAGACTGCCCAGTTGAGCGATATCCAAGCTAAAGAGCATACCTAGATGTCGATTAACTGCGCAGTGCGCAGATAAGTCAGAACATGCAGATGGTAGCACTTAGCAACTTAGCACAGTTTTCCAATTCAATTTGTGCTCAGAGCCTCAGACCATAGTGGCAAACCAGATTTTTTAGAATCAGTTCATTTTTAATTTCCTCATTAACTCAAGATTTAAACCAATTTCTTATGTAAGATAATACTGGTATCCATGATACTACTTTTTACCACACTCAGGAAGATGTATATAAACGGGGAAATTTCTCGCGTAAATCAATCTAATTATATTTTTTTCACGCAGGCGTTCGTGCAAATCACGGTCATCGATTCCGCGCCGCGCAGCACTCGGCGCGGGCCNCACACATGCTGGCAACACAAGCACAATACGTAGTCAATAGTACTGTACAATACAAGACAATACAGGGATACTTGTATTGCCGTGGCCACACATGCTGGCAAAACAAGCACAATACGTAGTCAATAGTACTGTACAATACAAGACAATACATGGATACTTGTATTGCCGTGGCCACACATGCTTGCAATTCAAGCACAATAGTCAATAATACAGTACAATACAGGGACACTTGTATTGCCGTGACCACACATGCTTGCAATACAAGCACAATAGTCAATAACACAGTATAATACAGGGACACTTGTATTGCCGTGACCACACATGCTTGCAATACAAGCACAATAGTCAATGATACAGTACAATACAGGGACACTTGTATTATCGTGGCCACACATGCTTGCAACTGAAGTATTTTATTCAATAATAGAGAGTGCATAGCATACTATAATATATATAATATAAAATGATACTTGTTCCATTATCATCACACATTCTTACAGAGATACACTTAAATTAGTAAGATTGGTACTATAGAAGTATTCAAGTCAATATCATTTTGATTATATGCATCTAAATGCCAAGATTTGAGTAAATACAACGTAGTTGGTAATTAAAAATAACGTAACACCTCTGGCTAGAGGAGGGAAAATGATGCGTTATGAAAAAAAAGTCGCGCTAATCAAAACTGGCACCGCGTAGATTAAGGGTAGGTAGCAAATTTTTTCAAAACCGCGGTATTCAAACATGCTAATCAAGGGATTGCTGTATAGTGAACAAAAGACAAAGCACTGAAAGCAGAGAGCTTTTTAGACGCTCCCTCAGCCTCTCAGGTTCATTTTTGAGTCCTATAACTGGCTATAAGTAGACCAGTAAAGTATCATCATCATTGATACCAGCATCCAGCATTATCATACTTAAGAAATTAGTTTAAATCTTGAGTTATTGAGGAAAATAAATCTGAACCAATTAAAAAAAAAAGCTCTGGTTTGCCACTATGCATTAGTGACCAGTTACTCTAAGTCTCTAAAGGCCAGTCCACATGCTCAGTTAAGGGGAAAACTGAGCAGTTTTGAAGCCTGCACAAAGACTGCACATTTGAGCGATATCTGAGCTAAAGAGCATAGATCTTGATTAACTGCGGCTTACTGCGCAGTGTGCAGATAGGTCAGAACGTGCAGATGGTAGCAGTTAGGGTAAACGCGGTATATTCCGACACATTAAGGACGCATCAAGAAATGAAAAACTATAAAGAAAACCGTATGCGTTACGTAAGTTCTGTTGCCTTCACATGAATCTCAAAGCACTTCACTACGCGTCAGCAACAATGAAACGTCACAAAATGTTGCCATATTTATTAAAAAGCCTTTAGAATGGAAACCTACCAAATCCCTATATTCCGTCACTTTGTGTGGCAACATCC
>NW_025941242.1:0-79365 GCF_000764305.2 Hyalella azteca | reverse complement strand
AGTTCATTTTTAATTTCCTCATTTACTCAAAATTTAAACCAATTTCTTAAGCATGATAAAGCTTGTATCCATTATACTTTACTTGTCTACTTATAGGACTCAAAAATGAACTTGAGGGAGAGTCTAAAAAACTCTCTGCTTTGTCATCATTGACTATGGCTCAGAGCCTCAGACTGCTCAGTTAACAGTTTCAATTATTCTGGCAGGAGGCAAGTTAGGCAACAATGGCAGACCATTGCCATTGGTAATGTTCTCAGGAATTTATTGCTCTATACAATTTTTTCTTGCATTTGGCAAGTAAAATCCAAGGACTATAGTAGGACAGGCAAAAAAGGGTCAAGGGAGACCGGAGACATATGAGAGCAGAGAGCTTGTAGAAAAATTCAAAGAAATTGATGAATCATCCGATCATGAAAGTGTAATCAGAGAAACAGCTGTAAAAACTTAATAATTGGATTTGGAGGAGCTCAGGAGTATTTACCTGCCTTTTTACTGTAAATAATTTGGAAAAAAGTTAAGGTATTATTGCAGATTAACTACATCCAAAAAAATACTAGATTTAAATTGAGAAATTCAAAATGTATAAGTAACTTGAAATTTTTGTGTAGGTGCGAAATAGCTTAGAGCAAAATTGCTTAGATTGAATTAGGAAGCTGTATTTTGTATCCCCATACAGATTTTGAGACTCCTATTCTTAACTTAATACGCCCCGCCGCCTATAGGCTAATGCCCAAGCATGTGCTCCGATAAAAGGAATTTCCGCATCAGTCGCCCCACGCTAAAACAATTGCACTCGCATCGCTAAAAAATAACCCATTTTTGCATCTCTCCATCGGAGAGAACCGAAAATGGGCGGCAGCTATGCCGAATTCTCACTGCAGCATACTGGTGTACCGTGTACGTGTAACATCAATTGGCGAGTCGGTACGACCATGAAAATCTCAATATTTCTGGGAGTGAAAACTACGCTCCCAATATGTGACTGGAATGACGTGGCACATGTGAGACCGCTCTCTTATAGTGGGATATGAATATGAGAGTGAAATTTGCAACACCCAAATCAGACCCACGCCGAAAATCTTTCTTCACATGAGTTAACAATTTAACGGTAACGATTTCTAATTTTGTCCTCGGAGTTCTTCTCGCACGAGCCTGGAAGAAACATTAAGTTGTGCTTATTACACAGAATTAAAACGAATTTTGCGCTTCGCAAAACTTTCCAAGAACATATTTGAACAATCTATTATTACAAATCAAACGGGTTGGCAAAAAACGAAGAAAAGCTATTGATGTTGTATTCTTTATATATGGTACTTGTTTCGCCGGAATCCTCGACATAAGACCCTGAATAGATAAGTGTTTATCGTTTTGAGCGAATGGGCAACAATTACGGAAGGCATTGGCAAGAAAATGAAAGTGAGACGTGACCTCAAATAACTCAAGCACGCTTTTCAAGGTTAAATACAGATAATACACAAAAGAAACATGGATGGCAAGGAATATTTGTACTACGAGATGAGAAAACATGGAAACGCACTTCCCAAACTCAATTCTGATGTTGGCGCACGTTTGGTAATTACCTCGGAAACAGATCAACCATGGGCATTTTAGGATTAACATCATGCCTATATATTAAATTGAAGATGTATCTACAAATCGAAGACAATCAATTATTTGACGATTGAGATGAAAATAATCGTCCCATATAAACATTATCACCCATTATAATTTTCACATGACAACCTATAGAGGAACAAACGAAACTGCCCGCATTGTTGGTCACGTTCTCAGCGCTCATGGTTGAACTATATAAGGTTGACTCACGAGGATTTCCGTCTTTCAGTTCAGCTTTCTTGTTACGTCACGTAGATCGAGAAACGTAAACAATCCCTTCATTCCCATGATGGAGTGGTTGACTGGTTTGATCGCATTTCGGTGATTGGTGAATGCACGTGACGTCACTAAGATCAGTGACGTCACAGGAGAACATCGAACAACATCCGCAAAAATGAGCTTCTCTTCTCATGGGTCAAGCTTATATACTAGCTCAACCATGACAGGAAGCAACCGCGTAGTGCGGCTGCAGTATACCGACAAGGCAAGGCTGGACGTGCATTGTAACTGTCGCTTCCAGCCGCTGCTGGGCCTCTCACTTGCACACTGACTTCGGCTCCCAACAGTTACGTTTCGACCGTTGTGGCAGTATAAGTGTGTTCCACGCACATGCACTGCATTTATAGGTTTAATATGAATTTTCTTTGAGAATAATAATGCATACTATAAAAACGCTATTTACTTTTGAGAATTGAATTACTTTTCAGCATTAACATGTCTATAGTCCCGAGAATATAACAGATTCTTTGGTACATAGAACGCATTTTCTGTTGATTAAGAGAAGCTTGCGCCGAGGCATCACTTTCATTCATCATTGGAAGTCAACCCAACATGATGCGCTTGCCTGCCTAACAGTGAAACGGGAAATACTAAAGTTATCTTATGTCGGAGACGTTCTTCCAGTGATTGCTAATGATAGTCAGGTACTTCAATGATCTTGTGCCATCGTGGATTGGATTACAATTTAATATCAGGTTTAAGATGATTTATATTAGTTCATTCGTAAAATTCCTTGTCGGCTTGTGTGACGAAGTTAAAAATGTTTCATTCCAAGATAATTGTGTTTCATCACAATTCGTATATAATTCGTATGACTCATTTTAACATTCAATACTTTCGCTATGTTTATTTTTAGAGCATTTTCTCATTCATGAAAAAAATGCACTATTGTGCTCGCCATGTCCGTCTGTCCGTCCGTCTGTCCGTCCGTCTGTCTGTCTGTCAGTCCGTGACTTCACGTTTTCGTCGACGAGGAAATGCGCTCTCTGTCACTCACTGCAGTGAGTACAGTTATATTTTTTATTTTTATTTTATTTTTTATTTTAGTAAAGAATTTAAAAACTTGAATTTTAACAGTTTCGTTCCACTTAGCGGATCTGAGTAAAAAATTCATCGTCCGTGTGTAAATACCCGAGCGTCCTGCATGCTGGTGGTTCAAGTTTATGTTGCCGTAGCGGTCTAAGTACACTTAGCGGTCGATTTATCATCTGTGATTGGTGGGTTAACCTTGAAAAATTGACAGCGATTGGCTGACGGAGTTGCGAACTCGTAACTATTTATTTTATAATAAAAAGTGACTAGTATCTGTTCTATCGCAATCGTAAAATAACGTCTTTGATATGTGGGAAGCTACATCTTTAATTTAAGATATACGCATTTTGCCTCTTATACTGAGGCCTATTCTTCAAAATTGTTTTAAGTTCGATGTAATAATGTAGGAGGTCGAAAATTACAGCAAGTCGTAAAATTTAATGTACATTACGGACATGACATCTCACATCTATAAACCCCTAGAGCCTAGACGCTCCCTTGACCGATGCTATAGAGTCGCCTGCAAATAGAAAGGCCCAGCTTTGCTTACTGAGCCAACTTAGCGCTGTCAGGTGGCAATTTCCTCAAGCAACCGACGTTGTAAAATTCATTGTGTGTGGAACGGACTTCCCTTGAAAGGGAGAATGGACTGGCGTCATTATTAGAAGATGTTATAGCGAAATTATAAATAGTTGTTCATTGACGGTTAATGAAACTGTTTCTGAATTGTGTTTAAACCAGTTTTTTTAGACGGTTTTAAACTCACAATCGAGCTTTTTGAACTATTACTACACAAATTTTAAACGGTTAGTGTTCTTTTAACGGTTGATCTCATTTAAGCCGCAAATAATAATTAAGTATTAAGTAAGTTAATCAATTCAACCACACATTGAGTCATTGACACTAGCAAGATGCAAACACTGTGTATAATTTAAGCAAGGGAAACTGAGAAAATAATCTAATTGAATTAATGCAATACGCAATTTGGTTTTCTGCTTTCTTCTTTGAATGAAAATACCGACTGGCCTTGTTTTCTTGGCCTTGATCACATTTTATTTAGAATTCACATTTACCTGCATGTTTACTGATGAGTACTAGTCAATAACATTGATTTAGTAATGAGGAAACAGGTTGGCATATACTATAGGAAACGCCGCACGCAATATAAGGAATATTATTAATTAGTACCAGGCCGCGTTTAAATTATTTTCACCGGCTCTCGATCATTTGCATTGTGCCATATTTTCAAAAATTGTCAAAATCAATTCTTTCAGCTCAAAGTGAAGTTTCAAGATGTTGAGAAGTATAGCGATTCCCAAAAGTTCTGAATACGTCATAACAATTGAATTTAGCCAAACGCAAACACTGCAACCGATTTTAAGATGCAATTTGATTATGTGATGCAAAGACTTCATGATCTCAGAATTTAATAACGAATTTCCTCTGTATTAATCTGAAACGTTTTCTGCATGATTAAACTACAATGGCCAATGAATAATTTTCTAACATATTTCATCAGTACGTTTATAATGAACACTAACAAGTAATCAAATACGAGATAATATCAGTTATTGTTGTGACAAGTTGTATGAACCACCCTATAAACAATAAAAATTTTGAGTACTCAATAAGGATTTCGAATTATTTCGAAGTCATGATAGATGGCAAATTTCTCAAATCGCAATTCAATCAATCTCTTTCAAATTTTAATAATGTAATTATAGTTCTTTTAAAGGGTAGGAGCGTTGAATTATCGACGTACGTCACGGCTGATGCATTATTTTTTTTTATATACAGAAAACACAGCGTTTCTGTGATTTCATTTACATGCATACATTTACATTTTTGAGTATATATATATACATTTCACTCAAGATTAAGACTGCTCCTCAATTCAAAATCTATTGCTTGAACTGCGATTGAAAGCCATTTGTCAGTTCATGCCACGTGTACTGCGTAATGTAGCGTGTATATAATTAGCGGAATACCTAATCGCAATAGCCTTGAAGCAAGGCATTCCTGCAAGTTGCCTTTTATAAGTGCTCAAGACATTTTTTCTTTTAGTTTCTGGGAACTTCCATCCAGGTTCACGGATCTGACGGCATGGCTAAGATGCCTTGCCAAAGCGGAAAAAATTGTACCTTGCTATTTTTTTCACCCTGGACATTGTTATAGCAATATGCACATGGTTAATTTAAAAATAAACATAATACAAGCACCTAAATTTGGGCCTTCAACCCCTAACATAGCCGGTGTTATGAAAGTCTTAAACAACATGAGATTTTAGTCTTTTCCGTAACTTGAATTGCAGTGTTGATTATAACATGCATATTCAGACAACTTAAATTCAGGAGATTTATCCATAAAATCTTCGTCATATTTTAATGGATCTGATAATATTGAAGATGTTTTTAATCACTGAAGATACTCAAGACGATACTTTGAAAATAAAACAATTCATACTTTGCTTGAAAAACATGACGATACATAATGGACGATCCTCATAATGCTTCTGACCAAACAAGCTTCAGCAATGTCGTGTAATTTATTGTGCGGGATTCCGATTTGAAAATCCCAAGCGATTCTAACCATTTTATCAGTCAATCAATTCAAAACATTTCCGCCATCTCATAAATGTGATTAATTGGCATTCCCCCAGCAATAACATAAAAAAGTTAATGCGCTGCGGTGGTCGATCGAAGAGTTATTGTAAAATCAATGAAGCTTCACGAACAAACAACCAACATATTATAGATTTAATATATAACAGCAGTTACTCTCAGAACATCTGGAGAGGCGATTCACGAGTGTTTGGTCACACTCATGTCCTTTAAATATATGAGTCTCAATTTACCTTAACGTAGCAAGCTTTGAATTTCATTTAATCACTTGAGTGTCAAATTACAGGCATAAATTATGTTCACACAGTAAATTTGCAGCAAATTTCCAATTTACTGATATGAATTTAAGGGAAAGTGGAACAATTAGCGGCATCAAACAACACTATGATAAACGTTGGTCTCGACGATGTTGTATGCAGCGGTACTAGCCCTCGTTCTCGCAGATCTGTGATGATTGCAGCAGTTGTTCAAATGCTGAACTGAACATTATGACTTCTGTATTTTGGTGCAGTACATTTCAATAGTTTGCGGCTGCAGTTTACTCGCCAGTTTTCGAGTGCAGTATATTGGACAGTTTCTGATGCAGTGTATTTGAATGATTCCGGCGATGTAATTTTGTTTGCTAGTGTGGCAGTACATTCGAGCATTTCTAAGGGTGCGGTGTGGTACATTTTTTTTACAGTTCCCGCAATTTCAAGTCAAACAGAAGATATGCTAACGAGACTCTTCCTGTGCATTGTACAGTAAAGAACACAAGTACAGTCAAGGAGACAAGTACAGTAAGAAAACACAAGTACAGCAAAGAACACATGCAGTCAAAAATACAAGTACAGTCAAGAACACAAGCGTGCCTTCAGTCAAGACTGTCCACTTCAAGTCACGCGGATCAATGTTATGGTATCTTATGAAGAATCTTTGTTGCAAGGCTCCTGCTTAGGAAATACAGATATCGATATACGTATATATATTTCTATGTGAAATTAAATTTAATTGGTATATTGTGAAATGATATATTTAATAACGGTGATTTAGATATAATTTTCATATGTACAGAAAGTTTAACATATTTTTCGATCTGAAGTTGTGTTCTTTTGATTGCCACTAATCATGTCCCGATAATCAGTACAAAATTTTCAAACAACCAATACTAATAAATGTAAATAATATTTACTGAATAACTTGACCTTTTTGATTTTCTCCTAATATTTCAATAGGAGTTCTTTGCTGGAGGACACTACTGGAAAAACTGGGATTCTAAGCCATAGCATCGCATGCTATAGGACCATTTATTGGGTTCCCCAAAGTTATTTATTATAAGAACGTTGAAAAAAATCATCGTATAAATAATCAAACGAAAAATGTGTGAATCAAATTCACCAATAGCAACACAGTCGTTCCTCTAGAACGATTCAAGAACCTCCATTAATAAGTGGAATAAGCAAAATGTTATGAAGGACATAATTGATCGGTTGAAATTGAATATGTACACGTGGGTTAAGAATTTCTACTGTTATTTGTTGTCAAGGCATTTGCATGTATATCATCTATACGTATTACTGCTAAACATTCCACAGCCGTAATAAGTACCTTTTTTTTCAATCCAATACTTATCCGCCATTTTTACTTTAGCTTCCTTTGGTGTTTTTTTTTCATATGCAGTTTTTTAATAATAGAAGTCGTACGCTATCATCAAATTTTGAATATCTGTTTTGGTGATCGCATTCCCCGAATGTTTTTCCTGACTCATTATTTTTGGGAACGCTTGCATCCATCATTTTCATTTCAAATAAACCAAGCTGGATGAGAACGAGATGTCTTGGACAATTTTTGAACAAATTTATTAAAATAGTACATGATTGTTCACTATACAGATATAATGGGTGGGTGGTAGATAAAAATTCGAAAGAATTAAGTTGAAAGTTTATTTAACTTGAAGTTGTTTTCGAAGAGGTTGCCAAATTTATGGCTGGATAAATTTTAGGCTTACGATGGCAGACAACCCAACATTCATACCGGACGAGGTGGGTAAACTTTGTGTAATATTCGCAATAATGTTTGAAATTTAATGCATAAACACTTGCATATGTTAAGATTTTTGAGTAGATGAATAAATTTTTCGATAAAATTATTTAGTAAGATGAGGGTAGATCCAGGTATATTTTTTTCAGTTTCGCACGCTTTTATCCTCAATGTACAGAATCAAAAGAATTGATCTGTTAACGATGCTGGTGGTAAACCTGCAAGTGTATTATAGGCTCTAAATTAACGGAACTGAAGAAATTTTTCTTAATTAAATCCGATGGGTTTAAAAACATTACAGAAATTTCATAATAATTTGATAATGCGAATGCAACGTACCCATAGAAGTTCTTCGTTTTTATTTCATCAATTGAAATTAATTGCATCCAATCATTTGATTGAAGATAATTTTTACGAATCTTCCTGAAGCCAAAAAATTATTCTCAAAGCAGCCACACTAATAACAAATTTTGGTAATGAAAAACCTGTCCTGTATTAACATTGAAATAACGAAAACAATGATCCCTTATGTTACTCATTACTCTCACAACAGAGAACAATAGAGCCAGAACTACACGTGGCAAACAATGTAGTACGTCCTTCACAACAACAAAACAGAGGAGGAAAACTACCAGCCAAAATCCTCGACAACAACAAAGAAAATGGCACGCGTTCTCAATATCCTGACGAGATCACGTCTGTGACGATTGAGGACACAAGTGTTCGTGACGATGCACATGATCAGGCGCCGAATGGTCAGGTCACTGAAGATGCAGACTCTAATGGTCAGGTCATTGACGATGCAGACTACGTACCTGAACCTCTCCTCTATTCGATCGAGGATAGCCCGCCGTGGTATCTATCCCTGTGTCTCGGCTTTCAGGTAAGAACTAGGATTAAGTTTATGATAATATCAATTAAATATATTTGATGGCGGGTATTAAAATTTTATTTAAATTTCATGAATTTTTCTGTACTTTTGAAAAGTCAATACGGGTGTAAAATTTTGTGTGCATAGGCAAATTTTGTTGGTGGGAGAGAAAGCTGAAAGATATTGTTGCATATTGTGCAGTTAAAGATATTGTAGTGTATACTTTCCACACAAAAATTATTTTATGTGCCTTTTTATGCAGTGGAGACACGAATTTTATATGCAAGGTTTCAATACATGAATGTACGCATGCCGCGAGGCTTACAGGTCTAAAGGTCTGATTTGAGATCGACACTAGAATTCCAGCTCGGTATACAAGAGGGTAATTTAAAACAGGTTTGCTAGAAAAAATTTGTCTATTAAATTTGACAAGTTCTTTTGATTCCAGCTCAGTATACAAATTAATGGTTAATTTGAAAACAGGCTTGATTGAAGACAAGAGAATGTATTCTTTTAAAGATAATATAGTTTAAACCTGTTTGAAAGGAACAAATTCAGCAACCCTTTCATAATAATATAGTAACTTTAGTATCTATGATACAGCACTACCTCACGATGGTGGGAGGCACCGTGACCATCCCCTATCTGTTGACCCCGGCGCTGTGCATCTTGCCTCACGACCCAGCCCGAGGCTACATTCTCTCCACCATCTTTTTCGTGTCCGGGATCGTCACTCTCCTGCAGTCAACTTTCGGCACAAGGTTAGTCCTTCATATAGGGTCTATTAATTTTTCTGATTGCATGTATTCTAAAAATTTGTATGTGTTGTAAGATTTTACTGTTATGTTGCCTGATGAATTTTTTCTTATTTCATATATAAGATAATATTTTTTATACATTTGATTGGAAAAATAGTTATCTTTACTGAATATAATTTTTTTATATTTATTTTGGTTGATTGATAAATTCTCAGGTAGGTAACTAAAAAATAACATTGGTTATGGACGTTGGTCTAAGTTTGCACACATAATTTAGACAACTTTTATTGAATGAGATAATTACCCCCTGAAGAACATTGTACAATGTATGAAATGTTAGAAACTTATAAACTTTTTTACAGTCATCATTCCTCTCTCCGGATTATTGAACTTCACTAAATGAAGATTAATACCAATATGGGTAATTTTGATAATATTAATAATAATCGTGATTAACATCGGTAGTAAAATTTTCTCACAGACTGCCGATAGTACAAGGAGGTTCCTTTGCTTTCTTCGCGCCGACCTTCGCGATCCTTCATTCGAGTTTCGCGTCCTGCACGAGCGTCAACATGACGTCACTGACCCTGGAGGAGCAGCAGGAAGAATGGCAGATGCGCATGAGAGAAATACAGGGCGCGATCATGGTCTCGTCTCTGTTTCAAATAATCATCGGATTTACAGGTTTCAAAATGAATTTATTATTATGATAATTTTGATAATTCCAGATTATCTTGTGCAAAAGCGGTTGCATTCTATAATATAAAATTTAGTTTAAGTGAAACGTAATTCATTCCATATGTCAGTATTTTACGGATGATAAAATAATCATCGGATTTACAGGTTTCAAAAGGAATTTATTAATATGATAATTCTGATAATTCTAGATGAACTTGGGACATAAGCGGTTAGAATATTGCATTTTATAATGTAAAATATAGTTCAAGCGAAACGTAATTTATTCTAAATGTCAGTATTTTCCGGATGTTAAGATATTCATCAGATTTACAGATTTAAAATAAATTTATCTCTTGTGATAATTCTTGATGGTTTTGTGCAGAGCAGTCAAAATTTGGCATTCTATAATGCAATATTTAGTTTCAAGTGTACCGTAATTCAATCTGAATGTCCGTATTTCATTTTAAAATACTAATCGGATATACAGGTTAGTAAAAAATTTACCGTTTTCACTATTCCTGGTAACACTGTTCAAAAAACTTTCGAGGAGTTCGTTTCTTTAGAAGCTAAATTGCAAGGTTGAATATGAATTTTAACTCATATAAATTAAAACTATGCGTGCCTTTGACATCCTCAATCATGACCCAGAAAGTGCATAACTCCTAAATGGGTAAGGTGTTGTACACTCCTTTTGTATTGTGGTTTTAGTATTTTGATTTTACCGACACTGCATTCGGAACGCTTAAGCTCCCATACTTAAATATATTAAATATACATTTCCTCTACTTCAGTCATCGGTATACTTCTTAAAAGTATGCTCTAATTACAACAGTCAGATGTATTCCATTGTATTTAGAAAATTAATGAGGAATTTCATCGCAAAACAAATACAATTCGCTAGACACTTGCACTCGGCAACGCATGGCGAAAGATAAAATTTAAATTTCTAAAATTTCAATACTTCTAAAACTTAAATTTCTCACAAGTTTTCGGCACAGGGTGTCCTTAGTGTCCTAAAGATACTAAATATTTAAAATTTAATTACTTTTAAAATTTAAATTTCTTACAAGTTTTCGGCACAGGGTGCTCAAGCCAAATAATTTACTAGTAGCTCTGGAGACAAATCTATGGCAGCAAAGATGCCATTCTTAAACAAGGACTCTATATAAATAGCGACGATGTCTGCTGTCCTACCTATGCGTTTTTAGACAACTTGGCATTCGATCTTCTTCCTAAGCTTAAATTTTTACGTGGCTATTGAATACATTCCGCAGTGTGTAGATTATACTAAGGACATCCTCATTCATAACAAGAAATAATTTTGCATTCATACAATAGTTATTTGTCCTAATAACAACAACCTAATTATTAACATTTTCAGGGCTGTTTTTGTTGGAAAAGTTCACTAGGTAACTCATGTTGCTCAGTATTCAAATAACGACAAGAATTGTGGAAGAAACTGAATGCAACAGAAGTGCTGACTCATCACTTTTGAAAAATCCAAAAGCTTTATAACAACTGATTATATTTTTTATACGCTAGAAATTTCATCGTGATGTACCCAATATCAGTGCTATAATATTAGGAGATATTATTCTCTTAGGAGCCACAAGGCTCGGGAAGTCTTTCGATCCCAGCATCAATTTTTGATATGCTTGTCACACTAACTTGTTATGAAGACTAGACATTCGCAGACACTCATTGGACATGGCCCTAAAATATTTAAAGATTCACATGTTCCTGCGCCGATGCCGAAAATTTGAACATTCTTTTAAACTATGCGAAGAATCGATGACTTACACAGTTGGAAGGTTACCAGAAGCAATGCAGATGTCTGTTCCCATAAAAACCCTACAATTTTCTTTCCTGCCTTGAAGCAAAGACTTTTTATCCCATACTTATCATTTTTCCTAGCAAACCCTACACTTCGGCACCCAATCATAATATGATTCGTTCATCACACCCCTGGCGATCGTGCCAACCGTTTCACTCATCGGTCTCTCCCTCTTTGAAGTGGCCGTGGACAAAGCTTCCAAACACTGGGGCATTGCTGTCTTGTGAGTCACGTCTGAGTGAAATAGTTACTAGGTTACTCATGGAAATTTAGTATTGTATAGGGTAATACTATAGTATTCGACTAAAGGTAATAACGAACAGTTGCATGATAGTGAAAAATAAAAAAATACTGTCGCACTCATTCAAAGAAATTAGTACATTGTCATGATTATCTATCATTTAATTAAATTCCATAGATGGCCAGTTTTGTGATTTTTCTTAATTTACTTTCATTCTATTGACTCACACTTGACCCACGTGAAGAATTATGACGTAAATTACGAAATACATGTTTAACGGAATTCTGAAATTTCCCATAGTTTGAATACTACCGGTTTTCAGGACCATCGTACTAATGGTTCTATTCTCGCAATATCTACGCGACGTCGGCATTCCTTTTCCAGCCTGCAGTAGAAAAGGCATCTACTTCAATAACATCAGGATATTTGGACTGTTTCCTGTGAGTATTATTTTCCTTCCTTGATTCATATGTAATTTCAAGATATCGAAAAACAGTGCAGCAAGTATCAAGGAGCAGTGAAACTCAAACACATTTTATTATTTAATTTTGATTTGACTCTTGTTCTTCTTGTAGAGCGTTTTTGCACTAAACAACTAATTTATCAAGCCCACTGAGCTAGGAGCAAACAGAATATCCATCTCCATTAGAATCCATCTAATCCTCCTCCATCTCATAGAATCCTCCATCTGCATTAGAAGGTCTCGTGTAAGGGATTGCCCCTTATACAGTTTACTATGCTTTCTGATCACGCATGGACTGACGCGGTAAGATCCCCGCCATTCGAAGAAACGTTGGTATATGACATCACAAACATGCACTGGGACGATTGGCCATTGTGTGTTACCGTCACCATACTCTTAACCTACATGTTCAAATTCATATAAAAGATTGGATTAATATTATTTTTTTTAATTCTAAGATTTCTAACGTGAGCCCATTAGCTATTTCTTAAAAAAACGAATTTGGCACCGAACATGCACTAGTTGCTACATCATGCTATGACTACATTATACATTGTAATGTCAAATACAGAAGCTTGATGATCATCTGTTGTGGTGATCTCTTGATTTGCTGGTAGCTTTAATAATATCAAACAAACCTTGCATGATTCGCTAAAGCATTTCTGAGCTGTTTATATGTGGAATTATTCCTGAAGTACTAGAATACATACAAGAACTTGAGTTGCGCAACTCTGCCCCTAAGCCGAAAATAAGCACATCATGCAGCTACCTTAATTCATAACAAATTTTAAGGAAATTGCTTGAAAATAATTTATTATTATTTTTACAAATGTTATAGCTGTTTTAAATTTTTGTTCCAGCTTCTGATAAACGGCTAATGTAAAAAATTTTAGTACGGTAATTTTTTGTTATTGTGTTATTTCGAGAATGAATTATTAAATGTATATGGGAGCCTGCATGGCCAACGTAGCTTTGTTTGCTTTTAAAATTTCTAGCAAATTTCCTAAAGATAAACCATCGTTCCTCACTATATCATAACATTTCTGGTGGCTAAAAGTTTTTTATAACGTGAATACTAAATGATCTCGACAATTCTCTTGCTCCTGCAGTAAAACGGCTAAAAAATATTTTAAAAACCTCAAAATCGAATCGTTTATTCTTTGTCTGCACCTCAAAATCAACCCGTATCTTCCATGTCTGCACCTCATAATCTAACCATCTGCCAATTGACTATCTTTATGCAGGTGCTCATTGCAATTCTGTTGTCATGGGCGTTTTGCGGCATCCTTACAGCCACCGGAGCCCTGTCCGAAGACTCGGCCGCTCGAACAGACAAGGTACGTAACTCCACTTAAGCGACCTCCGAGCTGAGGTAAAGTACAACTTCTCATAAGTAGCTTGACGTGAAAATTATTTTATAATACCACCGTTTAGAGTTACGTCTACCAAGCAGTACTTGCGTATTACATAAGTCGCTACTTGTAACTAGCGATTTTTTGATAATCCGGCCCCGTATGCGTAACTCCATATGCGCAACCTCAAAGCTGTCGTAAAGTTAATTACAGCTTCTCGGTTATAGTTCGGCGCCGAAATCTTTTAATAAAACCACTTTTTTGAGTTGAGTATTAGCGTGTACTAAGCGATATTTTGATAATTCGGTCCCAGGGGCCATACTTTCAAAAAACTCGCTAAGTGAACTGAAGTACTTACGCTCTATTTTCTTGTCTATGATTGGGGGATTTTACTGCAAAGGCAGTCAATGATTGGCATATGAAAATACGACATCCTAATTTTTTTTTAAAAGTATAGGCCCAGCCGCTTAACTACACTTACGCAACTTCCGAGCTGTCATAAAGTTAATTAAAACTTCTTGTACGTAACTTGACACAAAAACGTTTTGATAATAACACCGTTTGAGTTACGTTGTGAGTAACTACACATAGCCGTTTCGAGTACTTACGAAACACGTAAGTCACTACGTGTACTTAGCGGTGTTTCTATAATCTGGCCCCAGGCCTCGGAGCTGATCGCCAACAGCCCCTGGATCCGCATCCCCTACCCCGGACAGTGGGGGACTCCCACCGTGTCCGCTGCAGGAGCCTTCGGGATGCTGGCTGCAGTCCTGGCGTCCATCTTGGAAAGCACCGGCGACTATTATGCTTGTGCCAGACTTTCAGGTTAATGGATTTGAAATATCATTAAAAAATAACATATTTTAGTTATTTTGCAAGCAATAAAGTTGCACATGATTGTAGCGCAACTACGTTAGCGTAGGTACTGTTCCAAATCTCAATTCCGGGGAATTTCGTACCCTTTTCTGGTCATTGTTTATGGCTAACACGAAACTTATACTTCCACTTTCCAGGATTATCTGCCTAATTAAACTTTGAATAAGATTCGAACTATTTATACGCCAGGTGCTCGAAGAAAATCCTACCTCTGCGGTATCCATTACGATTTTAGCTAGAATAAATTTAAAACCACTTCATCATTTTACACCGTCTTTATTAGTCTCTTGGAAATTCTTCATACGCTTAACTTAAATCGGCGTACTCCAATAAATTCGTACTTTTATTTTAAAGTTAAAAGTATACACAATCTATTAGGAAATATCAATGAGTGAGATATTTTCCCTTATATTTTCCTGCTGTAGGAGCCCCACCACCTCCACGGCACGCCCTCAACCGGGGCATCGGCATCGAAGGCATCGGCTGCCTCCTGTCAGGAGCCTTCGGTACCGGCAACGGGACCACCTCCTACAGCGAGAACATCGGCGCGATAGGCCTCACTAAGGTAAAAAAATTCATTCGCTTAGGATCAAAAGCGAAACAATTTTCGGGAGAGTTGTACACTCACGACGGGGAAGTCGGTGCTATCAACATTGACGAACTAATGCAAATTCAGATTTGGACCGTTGTTAAATTATTAATGGAAGATCATGCTCTTGTGAGAGGAAATCGGTGTCAATATTCTCGACGATTTTACACACTATTATGCTGAACTCGAGTCGTACTCTAAGCCTATTTAATTAAAATCACCCGAAATTGATCGCTCAGTATTTACATGAGCAGAATTAATTTCGTTGCCTTCCGCGCGATAGGGTTCCGAGTTTTTGTCGCTATGACAAAAGGGTGTCGCAGGGTGGCCCATGTCGCAGGGTGGCCCAGTGGTTACCGTTCAGGGCCCATACATTAAAAAAACTTAGGAGATCGTAAGTTCATCAGCCAATCATTGACGGCCTGTCAAGCAAAATCCACCAATCAAAGACATGAAAATAGAGCGTATATAAGTACTTATACGTTCACTTAGCATGTTTTGAATGTTGGGCCCAGAGTACCAAGATTGGCGCAGGTAGGTTTGGGTTCGATTCCAGCTCTGTGCGCCAGTTTCTGGTCACAATCGGCAAGGAGGCCGGGCGGTTAAGCCCAGCAGAATTGTAGCAGTAAGTTGTGAGTTCGAGACCGCAAAATGCTGTGAATATTCTGCCATGTTAAGAATCGGCGATAAACCTAAGGCCTACTAAACGCTGAAACCGCTATTATGAATAACTTGAAGCTAGGTGCGAGTAATTTCAAATGTATCTTATGAAATTCATTTAGAGTTGCTCGAATATGATCGACGAAATACCTCGTCATGTTAGCATGGCTCCATGAAACATTTCGTTTCTAGTCGTTTAATTGCTATTACGGCTCATATAATAAATATTTATAAATTAGTTCTATCGACGTTGTAGATTAGTTCAAGTTTGGCTTGTCACCGATTCTTGACGTTTCAGAAATTAAACTACTTAAATGGTGCATTTCCCTCAACTCACTGCTCCAATCATGATTTTTTACCCCCCTCCCTCCGGCCACCAAGCGTATTTCGATCACGGTTTCTACAGCTATCTGAGTTATAAAACCACAATTCAAAGCTCAAATCTTATTGATCATGATTTCCCGGCCACTCTAGAAATAGAATATATAAATTCCCGAAAAAATGAAATTTTTCTGGTCGGAAGTCGACGGGTGTTTCAATTCGGCGGGGCAGCATGATCGTGGTAGGAGTCTCGAGGAAATTTTCAGTTATACAAGACAGGAACCTGATTTTTTGCAGGTCGGAAGTCGACGGGTGATCCAATTCGGCGGAGCAATCATGATCGTGGTGGGAATATTAGGGAAATTTTCGGCTGCGATCGTGACAATTCCAGAGCCCGTAGTGGGCGGCATCTTCTGCGTGATGTTCGCCATGATCTCCGCGGTGGGACTCTCCGCCCTCCAGGGCGTCAACTTGAACTCGTCCAGAAATCTTTTTGTCCTGGGCTTCCCGCTGTTTTTCGGGCTGGCGCTTCCCAAGGTAATGTGTTAATTACACTAATGTGAGTCTTTTTCATACCATGAATAATTTATATGATTGAATTATATTTAATTTAATACTATTATTTCAGTGGCTTGAGGAGAATCCCGACGCCATACACTCGGAGACTGTGCCGCAGCTGACGCAGGTTGTCGCGGTTTTGCTCAAGACTTCCATGTTCGTGGGGGGATTCTTGGGCGTCTTCCTGGATAACACTATCCCAGGTGCATTGATGTATTTCAAGTTTTAAACTACGCATATTCAGTTATGTATATGTGCATTGAATATGTATATTATAATTATCTTCAAGGATAGGTAAATTTCGTGTAGAATCTCATTCACGGCTGCTGACTCTCTCGTGAAACGTGTAATGTTTGGTGTTTGATGATGTTTGGTGTGAAACGTGTAATTATACGAAATTCATGATTTTTTACTCTTTCTTGAATTATATGCTTCTAATTTTATGAATTGAGCCATAGAAAAATTCTTTATTTGTTACCTATTGGTTTGAATAAGATAAGATAGCCTGATTCCTTATCCTTGCTCCAACAAAAAGCAACAAACTACAAAGTTTATTCAAGTTTAAATCAAAACCTTATATATCGGCAGTAAAAATTTCTTAAACAATTTTCTATCTTTACAAAAACGTGATGATTGCAAAGAAACTTAATTCATCATTGTAAAAACGTGATGAGATTTAAGTTTCTTTGAATTGAACTAAACGAAGGCTACAAACGTAGTTTGTTCACACTCACAAGAGGGCGGAGTAAGTCATTATCCCATCAGACAAACGACGTTAAATCAGCGTTGAAATAAATGTGTTTTGATTGAATCAATGTTGATTAAACGTTGTTTCACCATCGTTTGCCTGGTGGATAAACTCGTTCATGCAGGCAGCGACAAGGAGCGAGGTTTGGAGCAGTGGAAGGCTGACCTGAAGGCTTCAGAAGGTGAAAGCACGGACGCCACAACCCGAACTTACGACCTCCCCTTCTGCATGCCTCTCATTAGAAGGTGAGCCTTCAGGCCTGTTTAACAATTAACAGGGCTTGTTTAATAATATTATTTCTAATTAATATTATCGACGATGAAAATCTGACTGGGACCCGAACTTACGACCTCCCCTTTCTGCATGCCTCTCATTAGGAGGTGAGTCTTCCCTTGTCAGGGCCTGTCTACCAATTAACGGACCTTGTTTACTGATATTAAATAGTAACAGGCTTGTTTACTAATATTAAATAGTAACAGGGCTTGTTTACTAATATTATATAGAAACAGGGCTTGTTTAATAATATTATTTTTAATTAGTATTATTGACGATGAAAATCTGTCGGGACCCGAACTTACGACCTACCTTTCTGCATGCCTCTCATTTCGAGGTGGATCAGGGCCTGTTTAACAATTAACAGGGCTTGTTTACTAATATTATATAGTAACGGGGCTTGTTTAATAATATTACTTGAATCTAATATTATTAACGATGAAAATCTGACGGAGACATTGCATTGGCCACTAGTTCGTTTGACACTGCATGCTGTTAACTTACATTTATTAACGATAAATGTTCGTACATTCTCCATAAATTCTCATCCGTAAAGCACGAATCATTCACAATGCTAAACAACTTTATTATACTCAAAGCTTCTTCATCAAGATTTATCCTCATTTATCATTGATCAACCGAACCGCCTCCATATTGCAAAAACTCTTACAAAAGTTTTAACAATTATAAACTACCTGTTAACTCCTAAATAAATAATATTAATTTTAATGATGTCCAAATAATGGAAGAATGATTATCGTTGATGCTAGTATTTAGTTTTAAATCAACGTATCTCAAAGACAGAGCAACATCATTTATTAAGCCCAAAATTTTATTATGCCTTCCAAAAATAGAAAACATTCACCGTGAAGGTCTCAACTGTGGCATTAACCAAAACACATTCACAATTATCCTATTAATTATTATTAATTATATTAATTTTATTCTCCAGAATACCTTTCCTGGAGAAAGTGCCCTTCAGCCCCACGTTCAAGAAGTGGACTTTCAAGAAGAGCTCGTGACGCCGCGCGAGTGCCACTTACAAGTCCAGTCTACACTCAAACAAATAAGAGAGACTTTGTCCTTTTTGCGAAGTACTTTTGGCCCTTGATTGTTTCCCCCCTGACGCAGTTTGGCCCAGCAAAATGACGTATCTGTGCTACGTTCGTTCTCTGTTCCTGCTGTCGCTACTTGGACGATGTTATCCATTCATTTTTCTCAGGGTTTATTTTGGTATCATTTAATTAAATAACCGATTACTAATTCACTTTTTTAACCAAAATAGTTTATTCGTTGCTTAATGAGCCTGAAAGAAACGGATGTCTTATGAGGATTTCCAGCACTGAAAATTTGTGACAGGAGCTATGGAATTTTTTTGTCTGAAATTTGTCCGAATAAAATATTTTATTTTCTGCCGTCAGTGCGGGCGTGTCTGAACCTGCGATCCCTGGAAATGAAAATTTTCTAATAAATGTTATCGCATCATGCAAACAATGTTTTAAAATTTTGTATGACGGCAATATTAGGGATTTTATTAAGCTTTTTCAATAAAGACGTACTAGGGTGTAAATGTAGTATTTTAATACGATAACAAATATCGTGCCTGCGTACATATATTGTAGCTGAACGAGTAGCGTCATTGTTTTTAATTAAAAATTCTGCACTCAGAAAAATTATTAGATCAGAATGTCTAAAAAGTGCTATGATTTCTACACGTAGCAATGATACGCTCCTTTCTTGGCCAAGCCGGGTCAGAGGCGTATAAAACTGGGCCAAACATTTGTCCTAATTATATAGAACATATAAAAAACAAATATGCATAAATCAAAGTAATATCTCACTTAGTACAACATCTTCTTTAGTTCATAAGAATTGCGGTCGTCGATCAATTGAAGCAGCAGAAGAAAAATATATTTTCATTATATATTATGCAAGTTTGATTGAAGACCAGGATAAATAAAGATTTATCCTGGTCTTCTTATCCTTTCTCTGTTATTTAAAAACTTGCATACAAAAAGTGCTTCTGACGAGCCGAAGCATGCAACATTATATTTTCTTTATATACTGTGTTTTCTACAAATATTATATTTTCCATTCACATATTAAATTTCTACATATATTACACTTCACATATATTATATTTCATAAAATATAATGTATTTATTTATATTATATTTTATATTCTATAAAATTTTATATAAGTAAAATATATATTATGATTCGTAAAAATATCATGTATGATCTTTATCATCATAGCAAAAGTGGTAATTGAAAAATTACAGTAATTTAAATTATTGTTAATATAGTTAAATTATAGCATCAACCTCCAATATTTCTCCTCATAAATAAAAGAAAAATTTAACTTATACCAGTTTGGAGACCACTGCACTAGTGGGTCAACAGTGCTCATAAAGTGTGTCACAGATGAAGGGTAGAGGCCATGCTCACTCATTCATTCATTCATGCATTCATGTTTGTGTATTTTTAGCGCATTTTCTCATGTATGAAAAAAATGCACTAGTGTGCTCGCCATGTCCGTCCGTCCGTCTGTCCGTCTGTCTGTCCGTCCGTGACTTCACGTTTTCGTCGACGAGAAAATGCGCTCTCTGTCACTCACTGCAGTGAGTACAGTTATATTTTTTACTTGAATGTCATTCACCGGTTGAGTGAATATTCAATCATCTATATTTTATCTTATAAATCAATTGTACTACAAAACAAGAAATTATCCAGTTCATATGTATATTTTCATTATCCAGTTCTATAATTAATCGATTCCATTGGAGGTATAAATGAATCCAAGTTTCAAGATGATAAAACAAAACAAATGTGTGTTGACTGGTTTTGAATTAAATGTATATCGTATATGCATCCATGTCTTTTATATATTATGGATTTAAATTGCGCAAAAACATCAGAAACAAATAATTCGATTTTCGATCTCATGGTTGTCTTATTTCGAGTAAAAAATATAGAAGAAAAAAAGTGTAAAATTATAAATGAATACTAATATAGAATGAAGATAATAAAATATGCACGAATAATAATACATAGTGAAAAAATTAAATTATGGATGAATAATAATATAGAATGATAATATAATAATATAAATGAATAATAATGTAGAATGGTTACATAAAAAAATAGAGGAATAAATCGTTCGTTATCGATTATTATACCATAGACCTCTTTGAATCCTTCTCAGTGGATAGCAGAGCGAAATTAAGGCGTGAACTCGAGGTCCTGCATCACAAGATCCATCAATGGATGACATCAGGCTCGGCTGCTGCATTTATCACGCCTAATTAAGATTGCTGCTCAAATTGCTAATCATCCTCAATGAGACCATCCAATTATCATCCAATTATCTCAACGTCGTTCTTCACAAAGTGGATATGGTTCTCGAACTGAAAGCAAAACCGGGCCATTTAGAAAATATGTATTCCTTTATCTCTGAAGTCTCAGCTAGTCTCGTTTGGAATTGGTTTCAATTTGAAAATAAAAAGGTGTATCTTGACAATTAATGTTATATAAGGAAAATATTTTTGGACTGAATATGAGTTTCCATAAATTGATCCATGTGAAGTCAAAAATTTATCAACAAAAAGAAAACAAAAAGTTGTAACATTATTTTTTCACTTACAGGCCTATTTGAAGCTAATTTAATCAGATTTGCGAATAATTAAAGGAATAAAACATCATAGATATTGTTGCTAAATATTCATTGAAAATCAGTACAGTTATGCAACACATTGTCCAACAATAGATCACTCCCAACAGACCTGATGTTTCTTATCTTAAAATCCAACAGCGAGATGGTGATACACATAAATTAATATAATTCTTGTACATAAAAAGTCATTAAGAATTTTAGAATAGATTCTATTGCGACATACTGCTTTCGGTTTAGTCATTATTACATACTGTTATTTTATTATTGATTATTATATTGCACTGATTATTATATCATACTGATATTATGACGTACTTCAATTGTGTCATATGCGTTGAATAAATCATGTAAATTGCGTTTCATTACAAACATGTAGTTTCTTACATGATTTTTTTTTGCTGTGATTTTCTGGGCGAATAAAAAATTAAGATATAAATCCTGGTTCCATCGCTAAGCCAACATTATAGACTCTAATAAAGACAATTCTTTTAGCGATATTTTGAATTAGGGAGTTTCTGGGACGATTTTTCTTGAATCTATTATTATATTTAGCCTGCCCACTATAGCAAGACTTGTAGTATGGCAAAACATCTTATTACTTCATATAATACAATAGATGTTACACTTGATGTTGCAATAAATGTTGCACTTGATGATACATTCAATGTTACACTTGATGCTACATTCAATGTTACACTTGATGCTGCATTCAATGTTACACTTGATGCTACATTCAATGTTACACTTGATGCTACATTCAATGTTACACATGATGATACATTCAATGTTACACTTGATGATACATTCAATGTTACACTTGAAGCTGCATTCAATGTTACACTTGATGGATACGCTCTTTGCGGGGCAAAACTGGGTCAGGATGACACACACGCACGCCCATCGTACATCGCGATACGGACGACTTTTATTTAATTTCTTTTAGCGCAATATTTGTGCACTATTTATAGTATTTAGTGCAGTATATTTAACGTTGTTAGTTATTTATAATAAAAAAATTATTACTTAAGCTTTTGATTTAAGAATCGGCATACAAACATAGAAAATGACCAAAATACTACCAAAAAAAATTAGAACGGTTGATTTTTTCAAGACACTTTTTATAGGTATCATTCTATTGTATTTTGATACTCAAAGACTACTGCTGTATTTCCGAATCCAGTTGTCATCGCAGTCACATTGGTTGTTTTCGTACAGATTTTTTCTCCGCATACCTCGTTTCAGTTCATTACTCATAAACCGTTGAAATGTTCGTTGAATAGAAACTCCATTTTGCGATGAATGCAGGTCAAGAGTCCCCATTCACCATATTTATTGCCCGCCATTCCAAGATGAATGTAGAGATGAAGCTGCCATGCCACGGCCACGCAGTCGCGTCTGGGCGTCGGTGTCGCGAGGTGCGGTGTGCCTTCTCCGTAGACTTTATCCAGCCAACATAATTTGATATCATAGGCAGAAAAATGCGACTATATTTGGGCTCACTCTAAAAAACAATGTCCATATGTCAGAGAAAGATTAACGAGGATCAAAGTATTGGGCTTTGGAATCAAGTTCAAAGAGGATATCGCGATTGTGTACGCAAGGGAGAGTGTCGTAATTTGTGATATTTACAGTGACCGGAGTGCCTCGCGGTCACGACAGCGTAATAGGGTCCCCGCTCTATCCAGTGAGTATCGACTGACTTAATTTTAACTTCGAATACCTCTAAGCTCGTCATCAAATTTAGAATTTTTCACTTTAAGATGGATTTGTTTTGGTGATTTAACAACGCCCTGAAATACATAGGTTGATGGGTTGGATTGATAAATGTTAATCTTCACATTATGTTCTAACGAGCGAGTTTGATGATTCATTTTAACCTACCAAGATGTTTGATGATTCATTTAACCTACCAAGAGATTTTTAACAGAAAGAAGGAAAGAATTTTTAAAACCTAAAGAAATGAGGTTGTAGGAGATTTAATCTACAGAGAAATTTTAAAGTGAAAGAAGAGGAAGAAGGAGACATTTTTAAAGGTAAAAATTATGAGGAAGTGAAAGATTAGAATGCGTTTTAATTTTGAAGCTTCGTTGTTACCTTCGTTTGACAATTTAGTTACAAAGATTATTTTTTCTATGAATGAAAATTATATGTACATCGTAATGAAATTAAAATCATTGTGGTAGAATAAATTATTATTATATATCAGAGTGATGTCAGCTTTAAGATTATGCAATGCCAGGCCTTTGCAGCTTATAGATATCGTAGAATTTTCAAGGCTAGCTGGACCTCGAACCCTCAACTCACTGCTACAATCTTGGTCATTTTTACCAACCGGCCCATCGGCGAACTGGACATATATTAACCAGTATATTCCTTTGTTTCGGTACTGATCAAAACGTAGGAATATGTTACAGCGAAACATTCATGTTACTGTGAAACTTACTTCTATCAATATATGTAAATTGATAACATATTGAGACTATTGATATTAATTGACAACGATATGAGACAATTGCGTGTTGATATAAGTTTCACTTACCCGGACTATGATTATGTTGTACTCAATGATCTTCGCAAAATTGTAAAAAAGTGAAAAATACCTTGTCCTGTCGAGACCTAACCTCAGTAGAAGGGTGTCGAGCAACATAAAGAAGTAATTTATACACACCTATAACCCTAACTCCATACACTCAAACGAGGTTGGATTTTTTAGATTGTTCGGTAATGAAGTCTATTTATTTTTGGGTCCGGCTTTTCAGTACGAACTAATTGCAGACACAGAGTACATAACCGGACGCAATTTTGTCCGGATTTTTAATCCCTGTTCGGTAATGTTGACAATCCTGTCCGGCTAATGACCGAAACTCGAATATATATCTATATGTGTTATATAAATAAGTTTCCACGGAACACTCAGCAATATATCATACTCCACACCTGCTAACAATATGCAAAGTGATATGAAGGCTCCGTTCATGCAAACATGCCGACATTCTGAGCTGGAGTGCGAAACATATTAATGAACAAGCAGTGGCTTACATGTTGCGTCAGTCTCTCACTGGAATGTGATTGATCGATGCCAGTTATTAGCTTGTGAAGTTGTTACTTCGTAAATATTTTTGCTATTCTTGTCAAAGTTATTATATTTTTTATAATCCACCCCCAGTTACTGACATCATCATTTTTTTTATTCCGAATTACCGTTATTAATAATCATGTTTGATGATTATGCCTTAACTACTGTAATGACTTTTAATAATCAGGCCCGTTACCGCAACCACTTTTGATAATCCAATGCCAAGTATCACATTAATTTGTTATAATCCGGCAGCAGTAATTGCAGCCGTAATTACGGCCGTAATTGCGGTATCAGTTAACCATTCAAATATAAGTTCATACGTAGCACGTTTTCCTCAATGCAACTCAAACTAGACTATCGCCGAACTTGTGTTTGCGCTGGTGAATTATAGAATAAACTAACTACATTTTTCGGGCAAGTCTTAGCAAGGAACTCGAGAATTTACACACAATTGTGTATTTTGCTATATTTTTTTTGTCTCAAATTACGCATATTATAACAGAAGAACCTCATTATGCATTCCACAGCATGTTCTGTATTGTAAACACGTTATTTTCAAATATATTTCCACTCTGGAAGCTTTGGAAGAACTGAAGAATAATTTTGGAAGAACATACAGAGAAAAAATTTTTAAAGACTCTGGAAGTTGATTGAAGTTATGTTCCGCAAATCGAAACGTAGCTACATACCAGAGCGCAGCTTTACAAAACTGCATTTTTTTTGCATTTTTTCTCGGCGGTTCATATATGTTTGTGAGATTTACCTTATAAACATCCCTGAAAAGCAAGACTCTGCCAAATAAGTGATTAAAAAGTTGAATGTATCGTCCGTCGCTCTAGATCTAGTCGTCTCGATTTCGACATTGACTTTCAAGTGATGAATACATTCTCGTATGGCCTGTTTGACACAGAACTATTCATTGAAGCTCACATTACGACACATCTAAGCATCCCGGGGTTTATCGTAGATACGCGAAAAAGACACTCGTTGGTAAAATTTTTTTCAGCCCTCGGCGTCGATTGCAAAAAGTTGTGCAGCGTAAGATGAGCGAGTGCAAACTCTTGCGCTTTTAAGGCTTCAAGAACTTGACGTGAGGATGGCTGTCAAGTTCTAGAATGGATCTCACCTTCTAGAGAAGCTCCTAGAAAAAGGATACTGTACTCAGAGATATAACTGAATATTTTTACAATTATTTGTGTGCTTTTTGCCTTGGTATGGTTCACCCCGACAAATTTTGGCCCAAAAAAGGGTGTATCAGTGCTTCGTGCAGAAAGTGTTTCACTATTTGGACAATTTGACACTTTAATTTATTGGAATGTGTATCACTTTATTTAAATTTAGGCATGAATACCTGAAACATCAGCCAAGTCTCTCCACTTATAATATTGCATTACGTTTGAATTAATCTGATTGTGTAAATCATGTCCAAGCTTTTGAAAAATTCAAAAAATGAATATTGAAAGGATTCAATACGGATCAATCATTAAATGCAATAACTTCGCAGGTCAATGGTGTGTTAATATAATTGATCAACATTGGTCGATTAAAAGATGTGTTGTTAAATAGAAAGAGTTGCGCTCTTTCATCGGAGCGAATATTGGCAACTTTGATGTTTTCATGGTGAGTTTTGATGGTGAGCTTTGATGGTTAAACTTGAGACCGCAGGTCGCTACCGTAGGGTGTGATGTATGAATTCACGTGCTCTTATTCATATTCACACCCAACCATGTGCAGAGTAACTGACCTCTTATCTTATTTAGGCAACAATCCATATCTTAAATTTATTACCAAGAATTTATATGTATATTTTATTTTATTTAGTGATATAATATGAAATTTAGAGTGTTTATAGACAATTGATTGGTACCGGTGCATTATCATTGATTCTATTGAGCAGACATATATATAGGATACATTCGTTTTTATATTTGGTTACTCGAATTAATGAAAATAGTGAAATAGTGGATTTAAAAATCTCGTGTTTTGCTCACTGAATTTTTATCTGAATTTATGCGATTTCAGTTTCAGATTGGATACATGTAATATAATTCAGTGGCCATAATGTATCACACTGGGATTTTTCGATGTAGTGACAAACTAAATTTATTTCGAAATTTGTAATTTTTCCTCGTAATTAAAATAATTTCATTTTAGATAGATATCATTTATAATCTAATTGTTTTCTCGGGTTTAAGATCAGAGCAGGAAACAGCAGAGTTATTTCCCTTTTTCCATTATTCATATAAAATAATCTTATTTTGAAGCAATTTAAATAGAATAATTTCACGAGGCTTGGACAGGAAAAACAAGAGGATCTACATGGCTATACTATACGGCGTGATCCTTCGAAGAGATTTGATGCTGATGTCACTATAGGATTATTGGAGCAGGGCAAATAAAGTTCAACTTCAACTCAATTTTCAGTCGCGAGAACAAAATAACAGAATCTAAGTCTGTGGATGTGAGAAAAGCTCATGCTGGTTCCATATATAATATATAGTAATATAGCAATATTACTATATATTATAGATTAATATTATTAGCAATATTAGATTTCAATATAGTAATAAAAAGTAATTGTAATCAGTAAGCAATTTCCACCGGTGGATTAAAAAGATCATAATAAACAAGAAATATACATTTCGCAGACCAGAGTAAAATTTTCAACGGAATGCGAAAAAAATCCAAATTAAACTTGAACTTTAAAAGAAATTCCTAAATTAAATCAGTATACTAACATGCGATGGACGAATTAATAAATATGATGTTGTCGTGGGTATGGTGGCAAAATAGGATGAATAAAAATGTTAAATGAAAACTATAATGAACAAACGACAAATACAAATAAAGACAAGAATATAACCGTGTCTTCTCTTTGCTCTGTTTCTTATTTATTTCCTCAAGATTCGGAGCCTTTCTAAAACTAATAAATAAACCAGAATTTAGAACTAGCAACAGCAAAGGTAGAATATAATGTAAACCAGATAAATGAATATCAGAATGCTAAAATAATAATCATGAACACCCCTGAACACCACCACTGAATTGAATAAGAAAATTATCAGAAAAATTCAAAGACCAAATGTATTAAGCGCGTTCCTCCGTGGTGGATCACACAGCAATGAATAAGCTTCAGAGCTTATCTGAACGAGGTCATGTCTGAGGTGACCTAAAACCAAAAATCAGAATACCTAACTGTAATAAAACACTATTGCACCGCGTCTCCTAACAATGTCAAGCTTATTGGCCATGGTGGAATAATCTGGCGATGACGTTTTCTCGAGCCATGAAATTTTAAATGATGATAGAAAAATGTCTAAAAAATAAAGATTGCCTTTAAATCTTCGTTTCTATTGATTTTACTGAGTACTGCTGGTGTTATAGGGGTCAGCGTGTTGGCAAAAATATTTCATTTTTCCTGCATCGGTAAAGGTCCTAGAATGGAAATGAAAAATTGTCTCTCTTCCAATTAACGTCTTTGAATAGGATTTAAGATAAAGAGGTTCGACAAACTTCTAGCTTCGTCGACAAATAAAGACGTCCAAGTAAATTAAATTTCTGCGAAGTGAAAATAAAAATTTCCTCGTTGATGTAATTGATTTAAATATGTCATCGCGTGCCGTTGAAATACCCTTGGAAAATTTCAGAGCTTCGCTCGCAAGCCTCGGATATAAATTTCTGAAGCTGAAGCCTTTTCATTCTCACTTTCAAAGAAGAACTTTACTGGCAATGTTTACAGCTGTTGAAACGTCAAGGAAAATATTAGGCTTCCAATCAATACCAGAGAGTTCAATCGAGTGAAATCAACAAACTCGTTGATTTTTGACTCAACTGAACGAATAAATCACTCAAGTTTTCCGTAAGAAGTCCAGTCCCGAGTTCTAAACAAACCGCCTTTTAATGGCATCCACAGTCACCCCCTCCGTTAACTCTCCTCCTAACACTCAAATAAATATAGCCTTTATATAAAGTTTGAAGGAACCTGGCATGTCATTGCGTACTGTTCAGAAAATGTTTTTCATTTGGAGTAAAATTTAAGGGTTTTGTTCGTATTTTTGTCATGCAATATGGCAGATTTAATCCACCTGGATTATAAAATTTTTGTAACAATAGTTCTGATTGCGTTCGTTTGGCATACAATCAAATTATATCTTTTATTGAGCTATAGCTTACGAAATGCAAATAGTACTCTGTCTAAAATTCATTCATAATAAGCGTAGTTCTCTGTTTACTTAAAAACTAACCCATGCAAAATCCAACAATATAACCCTACACCTGAGCGTTATTCAAGCAGCCAACAAATGTTGTTCTTAACTGGGTTGAATTTACTTCTAACTACTCAATGAGGAGTGACTTGATGAATCGCATAAACAAAAAAATGTTTATAAGGGAACATGGGATGTTTACTGGGATTCATTTTTGTGATGCATATTTACAGGAACCTTTGTTGTTTCAATGTTATGGCAATTATAGTCCAGTATATATGACTGGTTTGCATGTCGATTCAAAATTCTGCCAGACGCTGCACTNATCAAGTAATGTTGAACGTGTCCTCAATAAAAGTAATAAACCTTTTCGTCAAACTGCTAATCCAATAATACTGCACGTATCCTCCATATAAGCAAAAAAACTTTTATCGAACTAAGAAAGATTATAATATTAATGCAATAATGCTGCGCGCATCTAAAACGAGAAAGAATAAACTCCAAAACAGAATTACTGAAAACTAATTTAAGCAATTGAATTATGCTGCAGGTATCCACAATAACAACAGTTTACCATCTACTCGAACTATTTAAGATTAATAGGTTAAGGAAATATTACTGCACGTATCTACAAATATTACTGCACGTAACTGTACACCTACTATTGGAACAAGACGAAATTTCTAAATGTTTTAGTACCGACAAGCAATATAAGAGCATATATAATAAATAAAAGTTATTCCTAGATCTTCCACGAATCTCACGTTAGTAAAATATCAACTTCTGCCTAATTACAACCAGGGTGATTCACAAAAATTACAGGGTGATTCACAAAAATGTGCTGTTTTTTGTTTCACGACAAGCAGCCAGATGTTATAGGAAAAGGGCGGAGAGTGTTGCATATGAAAGGCAAGGTCATAAAGTCTTGGGTCCCGCCTAGTCAATTGTCACTATGCATTGGGCAAGTGAGCAGCGTGCGTTTGCTGTCGAGGCGCACATAATGGCTGTTCCATTATTGTTACTCAACGAGCATTCCGTACTCGGCACCTCAACCCGATCCTACAATTAGGCTTCGATTTTTTATGGGGCTGTCTTAAATCAATTGTTTACATTGACTGTCCAAGGACCCTACCTCCTTTGAAGAACACCATACGCCAAGCCATCGCCAACATACCCGTCAATATGATTCAGCGAGTTGAACGGTACTTCAAAAATAAACTAACTGAATGCATTAACAACGGGGGCCGTCATTTGTCCGATGTCATTTTTGAAACTAAGTGATACAAAAATTCAGGTACGTAATGTCTTTTTCTATAAAATGTATATTTGTAATAACATCTTTACAAGTTTTTTTATTAAGTTTTCAAATCAGAAAGTTTCCGTGAACCGCCCTGCACAATAATGCAAATTTCAGTGTCTACAATACTAGAGAGTCGTTTGAGAACTATAGATGAAAGAGAAATGTTTAGATTCCTATTTTTTCCATCTGAATTGATGTGAATTGGGATTTCTAAAAATGTTTATTTCGCATCTAAACTACAATTTAGATTAATGACTTGTATTAATGAAGTTTTTTTATACCAGTATTGTTAAATTTCGAGTGACGAACAAAATTACCTAGTCAAACACTCAAAATAAGTGATATGCAACCTCCGACTTCGCTGGTTATTGTTTATTATTCCATAATATTTTACAGAGCACAGTTACATAGATTTTACATAATGATTGCAAAATAATGCGAAAGAATAATCGAAAATTCTGCTGATATAACCAGCAAAAAATTGCGATAACTATCATTGCTTGCATACTAGCATTGGACGTAAAGTTTGAAGACTGAATAATGGGCTTTAATTTTCATTGTGAATCTTCTTGGCTCAATATGTAAGAGGTGGTTATGACATGGTCAATTTTGAAAATTAGCTAATGATGAGGACCATTAATTACGTAACACACTCACTGCAAATAAAGTTTGATGGATTCGTCAGTTGAAGATTGCAGAAACCGAAAGAAATTTGGTAACATAACAGTTTTTAAGGGTTAAAAAATAATTTTTATTTTAAGTAAATTCATGATTAAACATGATAAAAATTACATTTAGTCTAATAATTGTTACTAATTTAATTTTTACTTATTAACATCTGAATATTTTTGAATAAAAAGTGTGCAGAAAAGTTAGTACAGAAACATTCGAAAAGGATCAATGACAGCAATAAAATTTTTGAGAACATGGACACAAATTGGCTGTAAAAATTGAGCGGGAGCCGATATTGAGCAGGTTTGTCATGTTTTGAGGTCTATGGATATAAATACATAAATTCATCTTAATTAACTTTAACACAGTTGGTTAAAATCCTGCTGCGAAGCTGCTATAGTTTACGACCGTCCTGTTAATAACTTATTATCGGCTGATTTTAAGAGCACTCTATAATCCTTCTGGGTACAGAGTTGACGCAAACGTTCTACGTTATCGGGGAAAATTCAAGCTCTAACAAATATCACTTGCTTGACATAAGTCAACAAAACTCAGTCTGCCAATAAAATTTTTGAGCAAATAAAAATTTCGCACACGAAACACCTGACGATTTCTTGGAAATTTTCTCTGGTTCGCAGAAATTTTTTCTGGCTTCAGAAATTTTAACATTTTCTTCAGAAATGTTAAAAACCTTGCTACGTTAAAACGGTATTAGTCATCAATGTTTATTTTGTTGCGGTGCTCGAAAATGTAGCCAAATTGGCCATTAAGTTTTGGGTGAATATAAATAAGAAGCTATCTCACGTGATGAATGAGTAGAACTGACCAGCGTTACATGTTTACATGTGGTTCTCTACAACCATATATCACCAAGCATCTTAATAAATAATCACTAAATCTACTACAAAATAGGTATTTTTGCCACGTTTCGAGGTCATGTAGAGACGATGTCAAAAGCCGAAGAGAGCAGTGGTTCTCAAACGTTTTTATTTTCTTACTCAACAATAAATGCCATGTTACACCCTCCATTAATGTGCCTATTAATTGTTTATATACACAGATAAATTACAAATTACTGAAGTATTTCTAGCCCGTAATTTATGAGGGAATTTCTCTTAGAGTGACTAATGACTTCTTCCTCAGCTCAAAATTCAATAGAACTCCAATATCACTAAACTGAACCAAAATAAATAGAACATTGAATGCCTTTTCAGTTGAAAGCCCATTCCATTTTGTACTACACTTTAAAAGGCGGCTTTGAAAACTAATCTTCAGTATCGATGGCGCGGCTCGTTAATGCAATTTGCTTTTCCAATGCCGCGATGGAGGCCTCGCCACAACTCCCAATAGCCGAAATTCAGGTCGTAATAATGAGTTCGTATCGAGCCATGGACATTTACCGATCGGTGTGGGAGATCCCAGTGACGATATCATTAATACAAATGATCCCATTAATACAGATAGATAGAACAAATAGTACTTTTATGTTCCGTTTGAAAGGTTGAAAAATTGGTTAATCAGATGTAATGGTGAATCATCAATGGTTATATATTTATAGTTAGCCTATGAATATTGTTATTCATAATATGAAATATTAATCCCCTCATGTCTGTGAGATTATAGAGAAACAAAGTAATCCCTTTATGTCTGTGAGATTACTGAGAACCAAAGTAATCTTCTCATGTCTGTGAGATTACTGAGAACCAAAGTAATCCCCTTATGTCTGTAAGATTACTTAGAACCAAAGTAATCTCTTCATGTCTGTGAGATTACAGAGAACAAAGTAATCCCTTTATGTCTGTGAGATTACTGAGAGCCAAAGTAATCTTTTCATGTCTGTGAGATTACTGAGAACCAAAGTAATCTTCTCATGCCTGTGAGATTACTGAGAACCAAGTAATCCCTTCATGTCTGTGAGATTACTTAGAACCAAAGTAATCTCTTCATGTCTGTGAGATTACTGAGAACCAAAGTAATCCTTTCATGTCTGTGAGATTACTGTGATCCAAAGTAATCCCTTTATGTCTGTGAGATTACTGAGAACCAAGTAATCCTTTCATGTAAGTAAACCCGCATTGTGTCCAGTCGCATCGCCCGAACAATCAGACCTCCCGTTCTTTATTCGCTCCGATCCTCTTTGTTATCGCTGATCCTATTTGTTATCGCTGATCCTCTTTGTTATCGCTGATCCTATTTGTTATCGCTGATCCTATTTGTTATCGCTGATCATATTTGTTGTCGCTGATCCTATTTGTTATCGCTGATCCTATTTGTTGTCGCTGATCCTCTTTGTTATCTCTGATCCTCTTTGTTATCGCTGATCCTATTTGTTGGCTTTGATTTCTTTTGTTATCGCGTATCCTATTTGTTATCGCTGATCCTCTTTGTTATCGCTGATCCTATTTGTTATCGCTGATCCTATTTGTTATCGCTGATCCTATTTGCTGGCGTTGATTTCTTTTGTTATCGCGTATCATTTTTGTTGTCGTGGATCCTTTATGTTGTCACTGACCCGATAGAAATGTGTGTACCTGTAATTGTATTTTAAGTACCTGTAAATTTATGATTTAAAAAAGAAAAGCAGATTGATGCTAGACTGGAATGGAATTTCGGGCAGACTTTTTGAACGATTTTTTGCTTGTATATTAGTGTGCAATAATGAATGAATAATGGCCATAATACAAGCTATCCCATAAATATGAGGTTCATCGTTTCATAAAATAAACAATACAATAAATGTGTTGATTTTTTATCAAATTATTCACTTCTAAACATTCAAAACGCTTTTAATTTTGTAAAAAATTTCGGTTGTGAGTGATTTTGGCAGTACGAAATATCATTTTACTAAGTTTAAACTGGAAAATTATGTTTTAAAGTGCATCTTTATTCGCATATGATTTTATAAAACATGTCGTTGCAAAATTTTCATAATGAAAGTCCAAAAGCTTCCATTTAGTTACCTCTTTCTACCGTATACCTCCTTCTACCGTATACCTCCTTTTACCGTATGCCTCCTTCTACCGTATACCTCTTTCTACCGTATACCTCCTTCCACCGTATACCCACTTCTTCCGTATACCTCCTTCTACCGGATACCTCCTTCTACCGTATACCTCCTTCTACCGTATACCCCCTTCTACCGTATACCTCCTTCTACCGTATACCTCCTTCTACCGTATACATCATTTTACCGTATACCTCCTTCTACCGTATACCTCCTTCTACCGTATACCTCCCTCTACCGTTGTTACTGATTGCAATAAGACTCCTGTAATTTATCGTTTAGCATTTTTAGACCTTTGATGTGACCCGTTTGGATACGCTTCGTATTTCTTCATCAATTGTATGGGAATCCCACCACAGAGGTGCGTGTAGGTATTATGTCTAGTTATTCATGTGATAGTCATGTTTACATATATCCAGTGGTTTATATAGGTGACTACAAATATTATTACTTGTATCAATCTGTTACTTATTTTGCCAAATCTGCATTATAGCCTGATTTATTAGTGTCCGTAACTTGTTCATTCATGCATTTTCAGAAAGGCTCCGAAACGCGAGTTCAGAGTTAGGAGCTAGAAATGCTATATAAGGTAATACACGGTTTATTTATCTGTATTCCCGAATCCATCATTTGTTTATCAATACAGTTATTTATTAAATGTTTTGGGGAACCGAAAGTTATGGTTGCTTATTTATTGAATAGTCCCAACATCATATACCGTATTTCTCTTTCTTTCCTTTCCCAACATCTACTTTATTTCTCTTTCTTTCTGGCGCGCTCGTTTTAAGAAGTGCTATTCGCAGTTGCGGCGACAACACTAAAATCGAAAACTCAAAAGGATATGAGTCATTCGATTACTGGGAATTCAATTGAATAAAATTCTAAGGTTATTTTTCTTTTATCCGAGAGTTTTTGTTGTGCGTAACTGAATAGAGCGGGTAATTTGTTCATAATATCTGTTCAACGCCGGCATTATTATAAATAATGTCCGTTGGTATGTCTCCAGACTTAAAATGCTTCATTCAAACTCCTACATTTTTACTGATATCGTGCGCGTAAAAGTAATTCTTCAAACATATCCAAATACGTCGAAATTATTTTCGCCGTTACACAACAATTTTACGGATAGGTTTTCAATCAATATAACCCTCAAAAAAATTGTTCAGTCCGTATGGCTTTATTCTTTTAGGTAATGGCCAATTTACTTAACAAGACCGATACGCTTACGTTGCCAAATTTTGTGCGATAATCAAATTTTCAGCAAATTTAAAGAACTTAAAAAATAGACGGAAGAAAAGTTTAACGCGTAATGTACGCGTCGTATAATCCAAGATATGAGCCAAGCTCATCACGATGGTAGGAAAATTTAACTGTCGTGATTTTGACAATTTAAACACCTTTACAGTACGTAAAAATTCCTTATGCTAACTTAGATAAAGAAAATAGATTATAGAATTAGGTTGAATGCCTGTATATATAGATGGTAACCACTATTATTATCAATATTATTAATATTATTATTATTATTATTATTATTATTATTATTATTATTATTATTATTATTATAAGTTTTATAGTAATACTCAAATTGAATATTCCATTGATCTGAATTGCATCTCCTAGCGACCTGAATAGCCTCCCCTAGTGACCAGAACTGCATTCTCTAGCGACCAGCTTTGTGCAATTCGACTTGCAATGGAAGCAGCAACTACATTGCATGTCTTTTCTCGAGCTGAATTGTCTTGCATCTTGTACAGCTTGATTGGATATGAATTTCAACACCTTTACCTTTAATAAGACTTTGCAGTTTACCTTCAGTAAGACTTTGACTCATAACAGCAACAAAAAGATAAGAAATCTTTACGAAAATTGCGCTTGGAATTCGTTTGCAACATTATTATTAATCGCACTCCACTGATTTTCATTGTTACTTTTTTAATTAAGCGCGTGTGCATTCATTTTGTAAAATTTACTTAGAATACGTTTAAATTAGAGTCATTGCTCCTGCTACGTTCCTCTTGGGCTTATTGCTACTGTTACGTTTAAGGGTTAGCCGTTAAATCCTTATAGAGGCAACCTAACATGTCTCTCACTTAACTTGACTGCATAATAAAACTTATTATTTAAACTTCACAAGAATATATGTATCCAAACTGAAGCAATTTTTTTCAAATTTACTCAAAATATATCAATTAACTGAATAATGCACGTGTCTCATCATTTGTAATACTCATTTCACCGACGTTATAGGCTGGTACTGAATAATGCACGGCTGAGAACTGCACAGGCATTCAGCGTGTGAAATTGTGCGACGTTCCGCTCTCTGAACGCTTTTGTGAGCCATCAAACGATCTTTGCGAAGCTTTAGCTGCACTGAGGATGAACTGCACTGATGCGGCTGGCACACTTAGTGTACATCGCTGCCGAGATGAATTAAAGCGATAAGGTTTTATCCCACTGTACTCATTTTACGGGACGATTTGCACAGATAAGGCTTTGTCACGCTGTACTCTTCGTTACGGGATGCATTACACTGATAAGGCTTTATCCCGCTGTACTCTTCGTTACGGGATGCATTACACTGATAAGGCTTTATCCCACTGTACTCTTCGTTACGGATACATTACACTGATAAGGCTTTATCCCGCTGTACTCTTCGTTACGGGATGCATTACACTGATAAGGCTTTATCCCACTGTACTCTTCGTTACGGATACATTACACTGATAAGGCTTTATCCCGCTGTACTCTTCGTTACGGGATGCATTACACTGATAAGGCTTTATCCCACTGTACTCTTCGTTACGGATACATTACACTGATAAGGCTTTATCCCGCTGTTTTTTTTTTTCGTTACGGGATGAACTACACTGAAAATGCTTTATCTCCAAGGGACACTTTATTGCCTTGCTGAATTACCGCAAATAAAATGAGTAAATTTTACACAGGAAATTTCTGATGAATTTTCAATGCAATGAGGAAAAAGGGCAGTGATATTAAAGAAAACTTTTAAGAGTCGCAAATAAATTGCGCTCGCTCTCAAAAGTTAAGGTGAATCTGAGNAGTCGCAAATAAATTGCGCTCGCTCTTAAAAGTTAAAATGAATAGGAACAGGAAATGTGGTTGCGTGGCCTAGCTTCCTAGAATTTCGAGGGATTGAACGGAGATCAATTTTTTAGAGAAAATCTATGCTAGTTCTTTTATGGAATCATTTTAACTTTATAACGTCGTACAACAATTAGAAGCTGCAAAACATTCAAAATTTTGGGCTCTAATTTAAGGCAATGATTGTTCTGAAATGACATACAATATTCATGAGCAAGACGGAACACATGGCAGGGACTTGATAGTTTTTAAATTTGAATTTAATATTATAATAAATAATGCGTAAGAATATCTTTGTTAAGCACGAATAAAAATATATTTCATAAACGGAAAATTTGTAATTTACTTTTTTGACATNAATAAATAAAAATGATAATCATTTCAGGTCGATAAGAAAGTAGAAAAAATTCTTGCTTATTTTTTTTCAAGTAAAGGGTTAACGAAATCGAAGACACACTCTTTTTAAAAATATTCTCGTGAAAAGCCTGTTACTTGAAATACAAAACAATAACTAATGCATGTTATTGCAGAGGTGATAAAAACATCATTAAATTTATGGACTGTGCTTCTCATATGTAATTATTAAATTATTATTATGAGTTACACGAAAGCTTAAGCCGCGAACCTAGGCTTCTGGCATATTTATTCATTGCAAATAAAACTCTAGGCTTAAATAAATCGGGAAATTCTTCCTGCATTGAAAAGTTTCTCGAACATTTTCCGAGAATTGACATTTTATATGACATCGACGAGAAATCTGATTGACTTTGACATCAAGTTTCTCGTTACCTGAAAATTTTTGTGATATAAATGTTATTATAGCCTATTATATATAGTCAAATGTCAATCAAATTGACATTTTTCAATCAATTCAAATTGACATGTCAATCAAATTGACATTTTTCAATCAATTCAAATTGACATGTCAATCAAATTGACATTTTTACGAGAAAATCGACGTCTAATTAAGAAGTCGTGGATTGGTCTAGTTTTCCAGTTTATGCAAATTTTTATAAATTCGCGAACTTTGCCTAGTTGCCAAACTCTGTACTACGGAAATATGCAAAGATGTTCTCAATAATTGATTTTTAAAGATGAATGAGTTATTCAAATTCTAGAATCTTGCAAAAAATTTCATTGAATGTCTTAGCAGTTAATACAGGTAGGTTACCATGGGCATCACTTAACTGCTTCTATGTTAACAGATTACTACATAAACTTTTAATTCCCAGATTACTTATTCTGGGATTCCTTATTGCAGGATTCTATATTCTATCACTCCATATTCTAGAATATTTTATAACAGCATTCCTTTTCCTTATTCTGACTCCCTGATCCTGGAATACATTATTCAAGCATTCCTTGTTCCATAATTCTTTCTTTATGCCAGTATTATACTTATTCCAGCATATTACTTATTACAGCATTCCTCTTTCCAGGTTTCCTCACTCCAGCATTCTTTTTTCCAGCATTCTTCATTTCAGCCTCCTTAATTTAATCCAGCATTCCTCATTGCATTCTTCAAGATTCCAGGATTCATCATTTCAGCATTACTCATTTCAACCTGCCTTAATCCAGCATTTTTCATTCCATCCTTCAATATTCCAGGATTCCCGATTCCAGGATTCCTTATTCCATGACTCCTCACTCCAGCATTCCTTTTTCCAGCATTCTTCATTTCAGCCTCCTTAATTTAATCCAGAAATCCTCGTTCCATCCTTCAATATTCCAGGATTCCTCATTTCAGGATTCCTCATTCCAGGATTTCTTATTCCAGGATTCCTTATTCCAGATTCCCGGACAGCTGACATTAGCAGCCGCCCGTCAGCTCGACATTTACAGGAGCGAACAACATGTCGCGTTCACGCGGAGCTTAACTTCGTGCAATATTTTTGTTTGTAACCTGAATAAATCAAAATAAAATCAGGATATTATTCTAAACTGTTCATGATTATTCTAGACTGTTCATGAGCTTTTTGTAGCCCATCGTTACGCGTATAAGTGTTTCGCAAGCAAGTAAATGGCGTGATTCAACATGTGTTTAACAATGTTGTATGAAGTTTTATTTAGAAATTTGCTTCTATTAAAGTGGATGTGCTGTTTAAAGGCCATATGTGATATCAGTATATGTCTGCCAAGTAACATTTCTTATAGGTCGTCTGTGTCTATTAATAGTCATAATCAATTTATTACGTGTCACTATGCCCTGAACTCTCATATTAACTTTAGGATATTTACAGAATCTTCCTAAATTATTTAAGCATTCCTCATTCAAGCATACCTTGTTCCAGAAATATTTTTTTATGCCAGTATTATACTTATTCCAGCATATTCCTTATTACAGCATTCCTCTTTCGAGGATTCCTCACTCCAGCCTTCCTTATTCCAGAATTCCTCATTCCATCCTTCAAGATTCCAGGATTCCTCATTTAAGCCTCCCATAATCCAGAATTCCTCATTCCATCCTTCAATATTCCAGCATTCCTCATTCCAGGATTTCTTATTCTGGGATTCCTTATTCCAGATTCCCGGACAGCTGACATTAGCAGCCGCCCGTCAGCTCGACATGTACAGGAGCGAACAACATGTCGCGTTCACGAAGGCTTGGCTTCGTGCAATATTTTTCTTTGCAACCTCAATAAATCAAAATAAAATCAGGATATTATTCTAAACTGTTCATGATAGAGCTTTTTGTAGCTCATCGTTACGCGAGTTAATGTTTTGCAAGCAAGATATTGTGTGAATGTGTTTAGCAATGCTGTATGAACTTTTATTTAGAAATTTGTTTGTATTAAGTGGATGTGCTGTTTAAAGGCCATATATGATAACAGTATATGTCTGCCAAGTAACATTTCTTATAGGTCGTCTGTGGTCATTTATAATCGTAATCAATTTATTACGTCCCACTATGCCTTGAACTCTCATATTAACTTTGACATATTAACAGAATTTTCCGACTTTTATATAAGTTCGGAAGAATTTATAACACAAATTATATTTTTAAAAATTTAGTTTGGTAAACTTTAGGGTGAATAAACCAGTTACTAATAAATCCTATTTTAAACTGGCTTTAAGTCATTTGCTCAAAGGTATAGCCAGTAGCAAAACAATTCTTTTCGTAATCCAAAGAACGGAATCACGCTGCTCAGAGATTCACGAACTCCTCTTAAACAATTTACGCAGATTAAGACAGAGTTAAGGCGCGCGCCTGAAATGGCGTGCGTTCTGAGCTTCAAAGGATGGACATCTGAAATGTATTGCGCCTTGAACAATTTGAACGCCTTGGACGCCTTGGACGCCTTGGTCGCCTTGGACGCCTTGGACGCCTTGAACGCCTTGAACGCCTTGAATGATTTGGACGCCTTGAACGCCTCGGACGCCTTGAACGCCTTGGACGCCTTGAACGCCTTGGACGCCTTGGACGCCTTGGACGCCTTGAATGATTTGGACGCATTGAACGCCTTGGACGCCTTGAACGCCTTGAACGCCTTGGACGCCATGAGCGCCTTGGACGCCTTGAACACCTTGGACGCCTTGAACGCCTTGGACGCCTTGAACGCCTTGACGCCTAAATATAATATGGGATAATCAAGGTGAAGGATATTCCAGTGCATGCAGCCCTGACGCTGCACACGCAGCTTACGTGCTCTGCTTAGAAAAAAAGCGCGAAGAAGCAAAAAAAATTTCACTTTTCACGCACGTTGCTATTTCTGCCTGAAATAATGAGTGCATGAGCATGAGGCATGAGACTACGACCTTATACACACATAAATATAGTCGCTACGAGTAACATATGACACATTTAAGCGTAAAAACTTATTAATGAATTTGACCCCCAGCGAAAATCTAATGCTTGGGGTGTTTTGAGTATTGCGTTCGAGTCACCATATATCCCGCGTAGTGTTCACGCTCGCGAGAATTGCGTAGCATTTAATATTTGATGTTCGTTTAAAAAATCTACGGAGCCTAGCATTCCCGTTAAAGCTTCACCAACTGATTTCAATAACTAAAATGACGGTGGTAAATGTTCCGTCAGACGAAAAAAATACAAGCAAATTCTCCGGTAAGGCAGATTTTCCGACTCGATGCACCGAGCAGGTAAGGCAAGATTGCTTTCCCTCTCGCCATCATGCCAATCTCTGCTTATCCGCATGCATTCATTATAGCATCACGGCTGATAGAATAGAATAGAATAGAAGTGTCGGCACTGAAGAAATAGGCCGATTCTTGACTTTTTCATAATCGAAAAGCAATAACTTGCTTGGAATTAAACACAGATGGCAAAAAATTCCCTTTACACGACTTACAGCTTTTTATCCTATTGTGCGTCCTTCTTGCCTGTATACATATTAATGATATAAAGGATAAGGATATTGAGGATAAGTATATTAGAGCTAAGGATATTACAGGATAATGATATTATGGATAAGGGTATTAAGGATAAGCATAGTAAGGATAAGGCTATTAAAGATATGATTTGCTACCGCTCTCTTCCTCTCATTTATGAACGTCTACCTTGTGAGGTATCTTCATTGTGAGTTAAACAGCATATCTAACTCACTTTGCATAATAAATAACGTTTTTAACAGCATATTTAACAACTCTTCAAAACATATGTTAATGCATTTTGCTAAGGTAACCAATGAATTAAACATTGTCCTAAAATTGCTCAATATAACATAGAAAAATCAGAAATAATTCTAATTACTTCACATCAAAATTCCAATGAACGGCGAAAATAATGAAGATGATCTATTGAACGAATTTTCTTCATGAATAGTCTTCGAATTATAGAACATTCAAAATTTGAAGCTTGTTTTCCCATTTATTCTGACTGTATCTCCATAAAAATTGATTGAAAACTTATTTATAGTACTAACAAACAAGCTAGTATTCTCCAAAATAATGATATAAAAGAACATTCAGCTGGAAGTCTAGAATTTTTTCGTTCGAAAATTAATAATTTAAATAATATCAATCAAATTCTGAAATAACTCCGCTCTAGCGCAGGTATCGCTAAAAAAATTATAGAGAATTGAATGGTCTATTAAAATTTTTTTACCGGTGCCCAGAGGCTTTCAAACGTTTTTTCAATGTGCATTAGTTATTACCAAACATATTCTGAAGTAAAATTTTGTTGTCGTAGCAAAATTTTCTAATAGAGGCACGATTGCTCCCAAAAATATTTTACCAAAATGGTGATGGGAGCATTGCCTCTAAATGTCGAAATAAAGGAAGCTTCGCACCTTATCAGAGGACTTCTAAAACTTTTCAGGGAATGGGAAATTAGGAAATAAATATAACCACTATGCAATAAATTTTGCGATCATGACGACGAATGATTGAATGAAATGAATGTGTTCACTGTATTTTTTGTTCAATTGGTGCAGTTTAAAGCATACCTACATAATTATGAACCAGTTCAATATGAACTTATATGTTACATTAATAGGTTTCTGGCCAAAGCCACAATGTGTGTTCTCGATGCAACTGAGACCATCCGAACATCTAATCCTAATTAATGTCCTTCGCAATAAAATCATGGACAGATGACCATCGATTTGATGGACAGATGGCCTCTATAATGATGGACAGATGACCTCTGTAATAATGGACAGATGACCTCTGTAATGATAGACAGATGGTCTCTGTAATGATGGACAGATGGCCTCTATAATGATGGACAGATGGCCTCTGTAATGATAGACAGATGGCCTCTGTAATGATGGACAGATGGCCTCTTTAATGATGGACAGATGACCTCTGTAATGATAGACAGATGGCATCTGTAATGATGGACAGATGACCACTGTAATGATAGACAGATGGCCTCTGTAATGATGGACAGATGGCCTCTATAATGATGGACAGATGGCCTCTGTAATGATAGACAGATGGCCTCTATAATGATGGACAGATGGCCTCTATAATGATGGACAGATGGCCTCTGTAATGATGGACAGATGACCTCTGTAATGATGGACAGATGACCTCTGTAATGATGGACAGATGACCTCTGTAATGATGGACAGACGACCTCTGTAATGATGGACAGACGACCTCTGTAATGATGGACAGACGACCTCTGTAATGATGGACAGATGACCTCTGTAATGATGGACAGATGACCTCTGTAATGGACAGACGACCTCTGTAATGATGGACAGATGACCTCTGCAATGATGGACAGACGACCTCTGACTGCAGCATTCCGAGCTGCGCAGGCTGCAATGAGAAAATTGAAGGATTTTTTGCCCAGACAGCGGGGCGTTTTTTGCCTGGTGTTGGTAATCTAAACCCAGAATGAACGAGCGTAGCAGCCATTTGTCCACTATATGGGCAATAATGCGTCAATTTTTGGACAATGCGACTCATTTATTTGTCTATGTGCTGTCTATCTATTTTCCACCATACCTGCTGACCGAAATTCACCGCCTAATCCTCTTGTTTCGTCTCTCTTCCCTGAAGATAGTTAAGTTGTATTCTCTTCAAACATAAATCTGTTTAGTTTGATTTAATTATTATAAATAACTTGATATGTTATTATAAATTGATATAATTTGTTATAATTTGATATATATATTGCCTGATATCAGGCTTGTATGCTTAACGCAGCGCATAACGCTAACGTTGCAAAATCGGAGTAAATTCCCCATTTAGGGGAATTTGTGAATTCTTGAATAACGAGAATTACCGCCAGTAAAAAAAGATTTACCTTTTGTCTACGGATAAAAATTGATCGACTCCAGTTAGAGCAGGTATTTTAAGCTAAAGGCCCACTCCACACAAGCTTAAGCTATGAATGCATATTAATACATATTTAAATTTCGGGCCATGAAATTGCACGATTTTTCACCCAGTTCTGTCCCTCGAAAAAATGCTAATTATTTAGCCTGCTTCTGATTTAAGGGATAAAATGCCGAGAGATTAGGGAAAAAAGTCATTAGTGGAGCCAGAATAGATGAACTTTCAGATTATTTTGCGGATGACGTGCGCGGTACAGAATATCTGGGGCTAACTCGCTGACAGCAACAAATTATTTGACGAAAAAGAGCTTTAACCTTCATTTTCGATTACGTAAAACCGACAACAAGCATTCAACATCAACAAAGATAATTTTATACGTTGCTGCGACATTAAAAATTACTATTTAAGCATCTTCAGGAGTCGAAAAGAGTCGACGATTTGGTGATAATCGAATATTGATCGGCGAAAATTGACGTGTCAGGAGCAATCGAAAGCTTAATATTTTTTTCTAGTTATTGTAGAACTATAAACTTATAATAGCTAGTTATATGATTCGTTCTATCAATAAATTAAAAAATGCGTTCCAATTAATTTATGATCAAAAATTTTTTGTAATACCTTGACAATCGTGGAAATCAAACGATAAACAGCACGATAAAATTGTATACTGAAAAATATAGGGAATTCGAAAAAATCTTCCCAATGCAGAATTTTGATTGCTCATCTGCTTCAACTGTAGGTACTAAAAAGGGAGGCAAGGCTCCCAAAATATACGGGCAGCTAAGTTCAAATAAGGAATATCAAGGATGCAACATTACACTTTTAAAGCATGGAGTATTTTTTAATATAATTAGTCTAGTTTGAATGCATCCGCATTTAAACTTTTGGTCTCGGATAAGAAGCTTCATTAAAATTTCACAAATTTACTGTAGATACTAATATCAAAACATAGATGTCAAAAAATCAGAGTTTAGAAAGGAATCGAAGTTCGATCGATGAGCTAGCTACCTTCAAAATTAGATGAACCCACGGTAAATTTGGGTGCTCATTAAAACTGAAAGCGAGGTTAAATTTAGAGTAAAACTTAATTCAAACTGAGACAATTCTACGATTTTTGTCGATAGTCTTAGAAATACTCGTCGAGTCAATCGGAATATAGTTTACCGCTTATTTAATTCAGAAGTGGCTTGATGCAGAACATGTCAAATATCGAACAAAAGAACATGCATCACTGCCATCATGATGCATATTGAGGAGAAGCGTCACAAAGGTAGTAACTTGTCAAGCCATGAAAGATCTTTTTCAAATTTTTCGAATTAACTCAAGAATGAATCTCTTGGTAGTTTCCACAGATCCCTAGAACGTCATGGGACTGGGACGTTCCAAAGTGTGACGGGGATTTGGCGAGAAGTGTTAAATGCTTCGTTTTCGTAAGTGTAAAGCGGCGTTCTTAGATGTTCGTACATTTCTGTTCTGACATATCAGTGGTGTTTAGATATGGTGGCGCCGGTGTCAAAATTAGTTCACTTGTCATCGAACGTCTTTCTTCCACCATGAGATTCTTGTATTTCGTTTTGCAGCGTAACCAACATTTTCCTTCTGCCTCCATATGATCACCGCTCATGACATGACGGCGCATGGCATTGAATTAATTGGAGTTCGGAAAGCCCAGTCGTCGGGTGATGTTAACGGGATCTTTTATATAAACTATTCAGAGTACGACACTACACCTCTTAGTGCACAGGATACGGCGTTCATTGCTTCGTTTTGCGTTGCATCGAGTCATTATTTACTGTACTTGCCACACGGCAGCTATTCGTGTCTCCTAGTAAAGTTGAACTTGTTGTTCAGTAGCAGTCGACGGGTTTTCATCACAATCCGTGGTTTTGGTTCTGCGATCCGTGGCATTTGGATCACCGCATTCATCTACTGCACCACTTAAACAGCGTTCCGGGGCTTCCGAAATTCGGACATTGCGTACAGAGTTGTTTTTCTTTCTTCGGCATCTTCCTACAGTGCATTTTTTTGTGCCTTTTCTGCGCCGCACAGTAGCTTTGTCACCACCACTGCGCAAGGCACAGTTTTCAACTCCAGAGACAACCGATTTATTTTGACCACTATCCGGAATTAGACTTTCGTAATTTGAATCGTTTCGAACTGTGAAAATTGCATTGCGAGGAGAAACATTTCTTTTCCTTCGTTTTGAAATATTACATCCGGCGCCGTAAGTCGCGGACTTTGGTTTCTTGATCTTTCGTAGAACTCTTTTTCTAATTTCTGATGAAGCTCTAATTTTCTCCTGATGCCGCCTGCTTCTTGAAGCCGAGCGACCAACCCTAAGATTAGGCCTCGAAGAAGCCATCATGCCTCCAGAGCTGCCAGCCATCATGCCTTCAGAGCTGCCAGCCATCATGCCTCCAGAACTACCAGCCATCATGCCTTCAGAGCTGCCAGCCATCATGCCTCCAGAACTACCAGCCATCATGCCTTCAGAGCTGCCAGCCATCATGCCTCCAGAACTACCAGCCATCATGCCTTCAGAGCTGCCAGCCATCATGCCTCCAGAACTACCAGCCATCATGCCTTCAGAGCTGCCAGCCATCATGCCTCCAGAACTACCAGCCATCATGCCTTCAGAGCTGCCAGCCATCATGCCTCCAGAGCTGCTAGCCATCATGCCTCCAGAGCTGCCAGCCGTCATGCCTCCAGAGCTGCCAGCCGTCATGCCTCCAGAGCTGCCAGCCGTCATGTCTCCACGTCGGTTTTCGCCACTGCCTCCGCCTCCATCGCCCGCACTTTGAGGAACAAATTTTCCGATGGTCTCACTCTTGTAGTCAGTTATTCGTTCAAGACGGTTTCCAGCACAATTAAGCATCGTGTTGTCAGCGAAAGCCGAAAAGTCGCCGATAATTTTCTGCAAGCCTTCTTTAACAATAATTTCAGAGCGGTTTGGTCCGTCCACAGCGGTCCCCGCTGGACCGCGTCGAGTATTTCCCGCTGGACCATGTCGAGCAATACCCGCTGGACCGTGTCGAGTGTCTAGCGATACCCATTGGTCCGCTATGTCTAGCGATACCCATTGGTCCGCTATGTCTAGCGATACCCATTAGCCCGTTATGTCTAGCGGTATCCACTGGCCAGCTATGTCTAGCGATACCCATTGGCCCGCTACGTCTAGCGATACCCATTGGTCCGCTATGTCTAGCAATACCCATTGGCCCGCTATGTCTAGCGATACCCATTGGCCCGTTATGCCTAGCGGTACCCACTGGCCCGCTATGTCTAGCGATACCCATTGGCCCGCTACGTCTAGCGATACCCATTGGCCCGCTATGTCTAGCGATACCCATTGGCCCGCTATGTCCAGCGATACCCATTGGTCCGCTATGATTAGCGATACCCATTGGCCCGCTATATCTAACGATACCCATTGGCCCGCTATGTCTAGCGATCTCCACCGGGCCACCGATACCCATTGAACCACTGCGTCCAGCGATAGCCACTGGCCCCACTGGACTACCGTGCCTAGTGATACCCAAAGGACTGGCGGCTATTCTCACTGGCCCGCCGTGTCTAGAGATACCCATTGAACCACCGTGTCTAGTGATACCCATTGAACCACCGTGCCCAGCGATACCCATTGAACTCTCTCCACAGCTGCCCTCAGACATTTCTCCACCACTTTCAACGGTGCTCTTCTCAGGTTTGCATCTCGCATGTATGGCATTTCTATTTGAACTACCTCTGTCCAAAACTTCCAAGTTGTTTCCAACCGTTTTCTTTCGACTGTTTCCCGATTGCACGTTCTGATTATCATTAATGCCATTGCTATTCGTGGCATCACTTGCGTTGGCACTGGGGGCATGAACACTTGAGTGATTAGTGGTCACCTCTTGAGAGTATATTTCAAGGTAGGTCATTCTCTTAGAGCGGTTATCGTCACTATCCTCTCGGCTACTTTCAGAGGGTGAGCAGCCAGGACTGGTATCTTCACTGTACACATGATTGTCCGTTGCTATATCATCACGGCTGTCTTGGGATTCATCCGATACCGTGGTTCTGTCGAGGTTCTCGTTGTTACCGACGTTCTCAAGAGGTTCATTCTGCGCTTGCTCATTTTGGAATGTGTTTTGACGGTCGAGTCGTCTCGAATGTTTCGTTTCGGCTTGTGAGAAGGCGATGACTTCCTCAATTGACGTCCAGGCTTTGATATTATTCCTGCATTTGATGCACGACCTACAAAGTTTTTACGGTTGGAGTTAATGAATACGGCATTGTTGATAGTAAATTGAAAATAAATTAAAACTTGGCGTGGAATCAAAAAGTGCATAATTTCAAAGATCGACCTGCAGAGTAAAATTGGGCATTTTAAATTAGAAAACCAAGAAATGCAAATGAAGTTAAAATTCATCAGATATTTCCGCTCCAGATTTTCAAGTCAATAATGATAGTCAGATTATACAAAAATTTACTTACAAATTATTTTCCACAATAGCTGAGATGCAGTCCTTGCAAACGAAGCCGCAACAGTTTGTGATACACATTTGAGCGGGGTCATTGCAAAGCCATGAGCAACACGAGCATTTTTTATGTCTTTCGTTGGACGGAATTTCGAGATCTCTTCCACCGAGTCGTCGAATGGCATCCCATATATAAATGCACCAATTTACGTCACCAATCTCAGATTCATGTGGTATGTTCTTTTTGACGAACTCGCTGATTGTTTCGTGTGCATCTTTCACTTTATTGATAATCTCGAGCACGCATCTCGTTATAGTTGCAATACTGAAAAGGTGAGGAGCGGTTTGTTCATCAGAAAAGTTGAATTTTGTCAGATAGAGTTCCATGAAGTAACAAATGGCGTGTGAGATAAGAGACATTTTCATACAATTTTCATAAAAATAGCTATGGTTTTCCACGTGGCAGTACATTGACTTTTTATACAGGGATTTTGAAAAGTGGCGCAAAATCATCATTATTTGCAAGAAGTCGTCTTTCAATCCTGTCGAGTATCGTTCTTGTACGAACAATTCGAAAACAATCGCCAATAAATACTCGAGCTCTTCGAAGTATGACAAATTAGAGGTTTCAATGAAGTCCTCTTGTTTTTGCAGCCAGTTACTGATGGCAACTGCATCATCCTGATTTGGTGGCAAGTTTCCAATATTGTTGATGGCAGCCAAGCAGTAGTACGTAGCAGCAAGGCATTCTCGGGACGCAAACAGCCGATAGCCTGAGTAGTGCTGATACGGCAGACGTATGAAGAATTTGGCTCGAGTAACTCGCTTCATCAGGATTCTGGCTTCTGGTATCCTATGGAAAATTTTGTATAGCTTGGCAAATGGCTCTTATTGTAAATTACATAGTTTGGATATTTATTGTGTGTGATTTCTTTTGACGTCAGTCAGAAACAGCGATTACATCGAAAAATTTAAACAATAGAGGTTTTTAATTTGAAACTTTGATCAATTTTTAACGCTATTTACAGATGCTAATAATAATTTTGCTGTAAGTTAACCCGTACTTATGAAGTTACTGCAATATTTTACACTTTGGGATGAAGTACCTTCAAGGTCTTGGAAAATTGAACTAATGAAATTTAATTTTTTATAAAATTTAAGATCGATATAATAAAGATAAGTGTATTCAGCATATATGAAAGAATTTTGATACTATAGTTCAATAAACCCATTTAACGGAGTACATAAATAATAAATTTCTTCTTTTAATTTACTAATTACCTATATCAGCGACTACTTAAAAAACCAAAAATAAAAATAAGAAAATTTCGAGATATTCATAATATTCTCAAAGAAAATTAGCTGAGAAGCATTTCCAATAGATTCATAGTTGATTTTCTTCTAGTTTCCTTTTATTTTGAATTCCTATTCAATCGGGATTCAAACAAACCAATAATCTAAATGTTGAAGAAATTTAAGTCACATCTCATATACAAACTCAGCCTATTTTCTTGCTGCAATATTTTATATGAATTGAAATTTTGATTCTGCAATCCAACTAAAAGAGCTCAGAATTATTAAAAACTATGAAAATTTCCATTCATTTAAAGCCTTTGCTAACCAAGTGTGTATCCAAAATTGCTTTTGAACTCTAACAAAGAACTTTTTTCTTCTATTTTTTTTTTTAACCATACTTGACTGCCTTGCCAGAATCGTTGGATCAGTGAATCATTTCTACGTTATTTCTTATGACTATTGAACGGGATAATTTCTCACGACTACGGACGTTTTCTTGCGGCAGGAGTCCCTCCATGACGTAGCAAAAGCGCGCGGGTCGTGAGCGCCGGTGAACAGCGGGATTTTCACCACCGCCCTGAGGAATTTTTTATTATAAAAATTTTACGAAATTTAGGAAAAATTAAAAAAGTGGCAAGAGAGCCAGTGACGAAATTGAGTGAGTGACGAAAGGAAGTGAGTGGTGAAAGAGAGTGAGTGGCAAAGGGAGTGAGTGGCGAAAGGGAGTGAGTGGCGAAAGGGAGTGAGTGTCGAAAAGGAGTGAGTGGCGAAAGGGAGTGACTGGCGAAAGCGAGTGAGTGGCGAAAAGGAGGTAGTGGCGAAAGGGAGGTAGTGGCGAAAGGGAGTGAGTGGTGAAAGGGAGTGAGTAGCGGAAGGGAGTGAGTGGTGAAAGGGAATGAGTAGCGGAAGGAAGTGAGTGGCGGAAGGGAGTGAGTGGTAGATTTCTTTGATTGTTTTCGTCGGAAAATTCAGCACCAAAATATAAAACTTTGTAGAAAATATAATAAATGCATTTTCTCGAGTTTTGATGCTTAGAACGATTTCTCGAATGATTCAACACGTATTCATTCACGCCTTCCAGTTTATGTGAATGTGTAAGGATTTACACGGTCGAGTTTCGATTCAAAGGTTTATTTAATAAATTCAGAACAATTAAAATTGGCTGGGTGCAGCAACGGCGCTTTCAGTAATAGCCACGATGCTTCATAAGGTTTTCACTCATTTATTTATTTATCCTCGATGAAGTAAAATTCAGTAAGCAATGGCAATGAAATCGAAAGGGTGAGTGGCGAGATGGTGAGTTGCGATATAGCGATATTCACGTGATTGGGTGAAACTTCCACAAGCCTATTTTCAGAACACCTCTTTAAACGGTTATAGATGAATGAACGACTTTCCAACTTTTATAGTCGAAATTCAAGTTTTTTAGATTAAATTCTATTGGTAACCATGTGACTGAATTTGTTAGAGAAAAAGTAAGACATGATATTAGTAAAAATTAATGGTTCATTATGATTCTACCATCTGAACACATCGTATAAAACGAAATTCTAATATATATATTCCGGTGACAAGACAATCTTTAGTAACTTTTTTGAATTTGTGGAACTCAGGAAAAGATTTCTTTGATTGCTCTCCGTCGGAAAATTCAGCACTAAAATAGAAATTTTTGTAGAAAATACAATAACTGCATTTTCTCGAGTTTTGATGCTTAGAACGATTTCTCGAATAATTCAACATGTATTCATTCACGCCTTCCAGTTTTATGTGAATAATTTGCAATTCGGTGTTCTAGTCCGTGGCTGAATCAAAATTTAACAAGATGTTGCGAAAGTTTTTGTTACGTTTAATCAAGGAGGAGGTTATTTGAATGTGAATTAAAGCACATCAATCTACTTCAACATAAGTTTCATATAATTTCACTACAATTACTTCGCAAAAAATCATTAAACTCATCTTATTTGAGGGAAAATTGTCAAAACGAACATTATGCTCAGTTTTACTTACTCTTCAATTGGGAAGACGCTGTGCTTCAGAAACTGGAGCATTGTCGGCAATTTTTTGGCAGATGGACGAGAATAATTTGCGCTGACAGTTACAATTCTGAATTTCCAGCAGTTGTACAAAACCAAGCTGCATGCGCAGTTTCAAAACCTATTTTCCAACGACTGCACAAAACCAATCAGTGTGGCTAGCTCCGAATTTTGTGAGATACAAGAAAAAGCGTTCCTTTTTCAATAGGAAAATAACATTCCTTTTCAACCAGAAAATAAAGTTCCTTTTTCGAATCTTGGCGGCAATTTATCAGAAATCTAGTAATACTATGCTAAATATTTATCATGTAAGGTTACGCATAATATCAACGCAAGTTTCAAGACGTAGAGAGGACAAAGCGAACTGCCGTTACGGTAAAGGCGATCCAAATACAGGTCATCTTTTTCGGACGTTGATATAATAGCAATCACAGTGAAAATTGACACAACCAATAAAAAATAAAATTAAATCTTGAAAGAAGAACACAAGATTAAAAGTATTGCCAACTTTACAATTCTGAGACTCACATATATAACTATTCAATTCCCTTAATATTCTAGTTGGTATAATGATATATTAGATGGCCTTATCATGGTGCTATAGGTCATGAACTAAAAGCCACAAAACAAATAAATTGCAAAACTCATTGACAGAATATCATACATATCAGCCAAGCCAAATATCCGTTTCCATTCAAAAAATAAACTCCACTCTCTTACTGGCACCTGTTTTTTTCAAAGAAAAATTAATGAATCTCGTGTGATGAGTAAAAAAATATTTGATTTTCTCATCTAAAGATTTCGCAGTGAATATTCTTGTTCGAAGTTTAGAACGAATATTGGAATCTTTGCGTTTGAGTTTTGTGTTTAAATATTTACGGGAAACCGAAAATTTTCGAGTAATGAGTGAGAGTATAGAAGAGCAAAATTCCGTTAAAAAACTAATCCAGTATAGTCGTTAATTCTATTAAATTTCATTAAATTCGATTTGATTATATAAACTTGATCAAACATTCGTCTGTTGTCGTATAGCTCTCGTTTCCAGGCAGCCACGGGTTTCATGTACAAGGGTTAACGAAGGATTGACCTTTCCTTTACTGCAGGCATATGCCGTTACCAGGCCATATACTTTCAAAATTCGCTAAGTGAGCGTAAGTACTTACGCTCTATTTTCCTGTCTTTGGTGGATTTTGCTTGAAAGGCCGTCAATGATAGGATGACGAACTTACGATTTCTTAACTTTTTTTGAAAGTATAGGCCCAGGTCCTTGGAACAAAATAATATTCTATAGAATTACCGTCTTGTGGTAACAAATTCTCCAATAGCGAATGATCGCATTTGTAGTAATCAAACGGAGGGGCATCCGACGTATAAAAACGGTGGCGCTACTGTCGCATTTCAAAGCACATAAACGCGTTTCATTATCCCGAATGGGTGCAAATTTGTCGGCTTCTGCGTAAATCTTGCAGGACTAGGCACAGATCTCGTGTGATGAGTTCAGAGCAAGAATTTGATCGACGACATTTCATTTTGCTATGCAGGTCAGCAGCATTTTGCTGCACTTCATCTGCATGAAAAACTACAGAGGTAACTGATGAGAACGCTTTGGGAAAAGAATGATAACGTGCGTTAATGGTGCCAGAACAGTTACTGTGTAGCTGAGGCAATCATTTACGCAGTGAAAACCGATGGTGAACATTACCGATGAAAATGCTGTGAGTAAATAATGAACGCGGGAATCCTATAATTGCCTGCGTGAGAACAGATAATAAACGCTCAGTATACAACTTATAAATTCCAATGGCGCAGAGGGCGAGAACAGGTGCTATTCAGCTGATACATTCCTTTGATGCAGTTCATCAGATGCTCAACGATTGAATTTTTTACAGAATTTTACAGACTGTCACCAATCATCTGAATGAAGCAGAAATTTAAAAATTGTGAGATTACAGCGCTTGAAAGAAATTCCAATTGATTGGTCATCAGNCACATCTCTTACGCACGCACATCTCTTACGCACACACATCTCTTACGCACGCACATCTCTTACGCACGCACATCTCTTAAGCACACACATCTCTTAAGCACGCACATCTCTTACGCACACACATCTCTTACGCCGCACATCTCTTACGCACGCACATCTCTTACGCACACACATCTCTTACGCACGCACATCTCTTACGCACGCACATTTCTTATCAATTCAAAGTTTTAATGGTCAGCTTTCGCTATGGCAAACCACAGACATAATTTTAGGTATACCTAACTAAAGATGCAGGATAAATACCGGCCAAAGTTTGTGTAAATAAAGCATAGTGAATGGACAGGCCAAAATTGTGTTGTATTATAGATCCAGTAAATGACGAAGGCAAGCACCCGGTTAATTTCGCAAGTCAATTAGAATTTATTCCTAATATAAATTGTATCTCAGAGAATCTGTTTGATCGAATCAGCTTGACGAGACCTAGTTGAAAACAACTTCAACTTGAGGTCACAAATACTGCACCTCAAAGATCCCTGAAGCAAGATCCTGAAGCAAGATCCTAATTTCTTTAGCAAAACTCGATCAAAAAGGACAAGGATTAGCGCACCTAAGAAAGTGAAATATGGGAATTCAGCAAACAAGCTTTAATTTCATGTAACCTCCCGGAAGAAAATAGATACTTTGGCAGATCGAATGATCTTGTATTGATAAATATGGCAAGAAAATTGTCCGAAACTATGCCCCAATAGCCACCACAGCATCTTTCAAATATTTGTAATATGAACATTTCTTGCATTTAACTACACTACTGAAAGTGTAATCATTAGTATACATTGCTTCGTCATGACGTCGAATTACTGAAATGTCAAAGTTGGCATTAAAAAAGCTAACGATTTTCCAGCCCTAAATCTACTATGAAATAGATATATGAATTCCCTATTATGAAGAAAATGATGTAACTACCGTTAAGATTGAGCATCTGCAACTCCAACAGTATTTTATATTAGGTAAAGAACCCAACACACTTTCATTTTATTACATTCCCCGCATGACCAACTCCAACCAAGACAAAACCAGTCGTCACTCCAGGCCACGGATTTGGGGCCATACTTTCATAAATCGATAAGTCAACGTAAGTACTTACGCTCTATTTTCTAGTCCATGATTGGTGGATTTTACTTAAAAGGCCGTTAATGATTAGTTCATGAGCATACGATCTTTTAACTTTTTTTGAAAGTATGGGCCCTGGATTCGGATACCAACATCGTCGTAGTAACTCTGGCAACGCTGCGTTAAAATCTCAAAAATCATTTACACTCTAACCTCGAGACTTCCAGCACTCATTTCGTTACTTACTCTTAGCCGCAATATCTTTCGATTGAACACCATAGGAAACACTTATTTGAAGTAACCTTGCGTAAGCTACTTTCAAACTGAGACGTACCACAAACAGAAAATTTTAGTACAACACGAAATAAGCTGTCAGAAATACTAGGGACAACCGGCGGGCTATAGCCTCCATGTTTCACGTCTGAAGAATAACGTCATCCATCGACTAGATCTTCGTCGTGCAGCGTCTGAACGTAAACCAGCAATGCAGTAACAAAATGACAGATGAACTTGTTATCATCGTGACCATCATTTACTTGCAACACTCAATAAACACTGTACAAAAAATATCCGGTCATGACATCGTGGATAAAAATGAATTTTCCTTTTAAGCAACTTATGATAAGGCGGGGGAAAGTTTGCTCGTAAAGGCTCTGTTGCCGGGCTATGAGCCCCTGCCATTTATTGGCTCTGTTGCCGGGCTATGAGCCCCTGCCATTTATTGGCTCTGTTGCCGGGCTATGAGCCCCAGCCATTTATTGGCTCTGTTGCTAAATATGGCAAGAAAATTGTCCGAAACTATGCCCCAATAGCCACCACAGCATCTTTCAAATATTTGTAATATGAACATTTCTTGCATTTAACTACGCTACTAAACTGAAAGTGTAATCATTAGTACAATGCTTCGTCACGTCGTCGAAGTACTGAAATATCAAGGTTAGGGTGAAGAAAAGCTGACGAATTATAAAAAATTACTAAACTAAAACTGAAAATTATGGAATTGCCGTTAAGATTGAGCATCAGCAACTACCAAAGGAATTTTATACTAGGTAAAGAACCGAGCGCATTTTCATCTTATTACATTCCACGCATGACATACTCAAACCAAGACAAAACCAGTCACCGTAGCCACAAATTTGTATTCGGATACTAACATCGTCGTAGTAACTCGAGCAACGTTGCATTAAAATCTCAAAAATCATTTACACTTTAACCTCGAGACTTCCAGCACTTATTTCGTTACTTACTCTTAGCCGCAATATCTTTCGATTGAAAACCTCAGGAAATACTTATTTGAAGTAACCTTGCGTAAGCTACTTTCAAACTGAGACGTACCACAAACATAAATCTTTAGTACAACACGAAATAAGATGTAAGAAATACTAGGGACAACCGGCGAGCTAGGGCCTCCATGTTTCACGTCTGAAGAATAACGTCATCCATTGACTAGATCTTCGTCGTGCAGCGTCTAAACGTAAACCAGCAATGCAGCAACAAAATGACAGATAAGCTTGTTATCATCGTGACCATCATTTACTTGCAACACTCAATAAACACTGTACAAAAAATATCCGGTCACGGCATTGTGGATAGAAATGAATTTTTCTTTAAAGCAACTTATGATAAGGCGGGGGAAAGTTTGCTCGTAAAGGCTCTGTTGCCGAGTTATGAACCATTGCAATATACTGGCTCTGTTGCCGGGCTTGAGTCCCTGCCATTTACTGGCTCTGTTGCCGGGCTTGAGTCCCTGCCATTTATTGGCTCTGTTGCCGGGCTATGATCCCTTGCCATTTATTGGCTCTATTGCCGGGCTATGAGCCCCTGCCATTTATTGGCTCTGTTGCCGGGCTATGAGCCCCTGCCATTTATTGGCTCTGTTGCCGGGCTATGAGCCCCTGCCATTTATCCCCTGCCATTTATTGGTTCTGTTGCCGGGCTATGAGCCCCTGCCATTTATTGGTTCTGTTGCCGGGCTATATATGAGCCCCTGCCATTTATTGGCTCTGTTGCCGGGCTATGAGTCCCTGCCATTTATTGGCTCTGTTGGCGGGCTATGAGTCCCTGCCATTTATTGGCTCTGTTTCCGGGTTATGAGCCCCTGCCATTTATTGGCTCTGTCGCCGGGCTATGAGCCCCTGCCATTTGTGGCTCTGTCGCCGGGCTATGAACCCCTGCCATTTATTAACTCTGTTGCCGGGCTGTGAACCCCTGCCATTTATAAACTCTGTTGCCGGGCTGTGAACCCCTGCCATTTTTTTGTTCTATGGCTGGGATATGAACCCCATGAACCCCGAAGTTTTACCCCATTTTCCATTGATGATAACTCTCATTAGCAGACTTTCAGGGGCGAATAGCATTGAGGACGGTTAATGTAGTATATGCATGCAATAAATGGTTGCTCGGTGTAAATGAAACTTCTTATTGTTTTAATTATATTAAAAATCTCCCATTTACAATGATGGCAATGATGGTAACATTTAAGAAATACCACTTTTTTAAAACTTTCCGCGGCCCAACAGAGGAATGATAATCTACAATCGAAAGAGGTATGTCATAATCATTACCTTCAGTTTACAATGTATTTCATTATTTCATTATCACCTAAAAATTTTATTGGTATTTATGGAGTGTCTAATAAATTCAGTTTTATTTAATTCAATATAGGTGTTCGTTTATGAATTCAATCTGAAGTCACTAATTTTTCATGCTTAGAGGACGCAACAATAAAAATCAAAAAGTTTCCGATAATTAATTATTAAAGGTTTACCCAGGCAAATTCAGAATGTTAAACTTTTTGTCAAAAGAATATTTTCTCGCCCATGTAACCCCACCCGGGAAATTGTATGTTCTATGTTCACCCACGATATCAAATTAACATCGCTATCGGCTGTGCCGGCTATCGAAACAGAACATTTTCGAGTTCATTTATTGTGAAGGTAATGGCGGGCGGCTGTGCCGCCGTCTGACCTCACGAGATTTTTTTATCCCCACGATATCCACTGGAACTATTTTTTTGGGCCACACGATATCAACTGGAACGATTTTTTGGTCCCCACGATATCCGTCTGACCTCACGAGATTTTTTTATCCCCACGATATCCACTGGAACTATTTTTTTTGGGCCACACGATATCAACTGGAACGATTTTTTGGTCCCCACGATATCCGTTGAAACAATTTTATATCCCCATGATATCCACTGGAACTATTTTATGTTTTGATTCCCACGATATCCACTGGAACTATTTTTGGGTCCCTACGATATCCACTGGAACAATTTTTTTGATCCCCACGATATCCACTGGAACTATTTTTTGTTTTGATTCCCACGATATCCATTGGTACTATTTTTGGGTCCCCACGATATCCACTGGAACTATTTTTTGGTCTCCACGATATCCACTGGAACGATTTTTTGGTCCCTACGATATCCACTGGAACGATTTTTTTAATCCCCATTTATCCCCACGACATCCACTGGAACGATTTTTTGGTCCCCGCGATATCCACTGGAACGATTTCTTTGCGATTCTCCAGAGACAGGCAATCCGAGGTACTTATAGTTCAAGGTTCTGGAAATCCCATAAGAATAATTCCTGAAGAAAATTCGAAGTGATAAGCCTTTGGGCAAATTAAAGCTTTGAAAATAGCATTGAACCGATCTAAATAATTCATTAAATTCATAACAAATTAGTCGTTCATAGATCTCTTAGATCAACTGCTAATTTTTTTATGATTCCGACGAAATTTATCTGATTTTTTTATCTGCAAATCACCTAAAATTAAAGTTTAAAAATCCTTGATACAATTTTAATATCACAGTTGGATACGCACACGTAATATACCAAATATTAGGGTAATAATATACCTAATATTAGGGTATTAGAGAGCACATTTCGTCCTTCCCTTCACCTTATATATATTAACACGAAGTGAGGAGACATTCATCATATACAGAAATAAAATATTTTAAAATAGATTATGCGAAGAGTTGCGTAATGAGGTATACATCATTTAAAGCTTTGAATTAATCCGATTAGGATCTGTCAATCGTATCAAAAAAATTTTAATTAATATGCCATTACGTTAATTAACTTGAACGGATTATACTTGAAGACCCGGTTAAATCATTCCTGGTATCGTACATCGTCATATTTACTTTTCGTTTTACTTGTGTATCAATTATGAAAGCGTGAATAAATTTATTAAGCTGAAAAAGTAATATTTTTAAATGCTTCTGTAGCTTAATCCACTCAAGGATGCTAGCAGCAACTTGTAGCGCACCTCTACGTACAATGTTAGGAGGGTAACTGAGCTCAGATGCCAGATACACCAAGATATGTAGTCTTGCCGCTCTAATTTATTTAGGTCTATTTAGTGAAGGAACTCCACCCCCGCCCCCCATTAAAGCCCGACCGTCTGCGTCAATATTGCCGTACATAGATCGCAGTAGTATCGTTGGAAAGCTCAGAATGTCAGCTTTAAGATGAGACTAAGCATGTAACTGCAGCACAACTCAAGTAGAAACTATATTCAAAGATTTCAGCAGCTAATTACTTTATATCTAATTAGTGAAAGAACTCTCCCACCCGCCTCCGTTTAAAGAGCCGTCATGAACGCAAATATTGACGTACGAAGATGGCAGTGGTACCATTGGAAAGAGCAGAATTCCAGCTTTAAGATGAGTACAAAAACCGGAAAACGCCAAAATTGAAAATTTTAGGGTAGCCGGTCCCCTTAATGAGATTCATTTTATAGTGATGTATGTCAATAAATAATGTTTTTCAAATTGAAAACAATATTGGCGATTATATTTTTACTCACGGAAAAAAATATTCTTTTGAGGATAGTGGCCTTCAGATCTCAGAAGTTCAGCAAGAGAAATAGGTTCATAATACGGAGCTGAGCTGCAGAAGGAGAAACATCACTCAAAAAATGAATAAGTCGTATTGTCCAAATAGTGACACGATTATTAAACATCAGCACGTGCAGAGACAATACAATACCAATCTAATGTTAAACTGGGTCAGGATGACTCACACAAGCGTACAAAAGTGCATAGTTATTTAGCAAAAAGTCTTAAATATTGTGCCATTGTGGAATTATAAATTATTCTGCACACTCATATTCTGTACAATTATTGCTTCCACTTTCTTTTTGTTTCCATTGCACTTGATTTCACGTCGGAATCGGTCACTCGCATTCGGTTTGGACTCCATAAAATTAATGGCCAAAAACAAGCCAGTAATTTAACTCTTCATTAAACTGCATTGGCTGTGGCCCGAGGGAGACCAAAAGCCGCATTAGCGCTGCAGCTTAATTTTTCCGACAATTTAAGCTTGTCGTTCAGATTATTAGAGCGATCAAATAAATGCGCTTCCTTTTACCTCTTCACATTGGAAAATTTTACGTAATCCCTGAAATAAAACTAAGATCATGACATCACCGTTATTACTCATATATTTGAAGAAACTCAGCTGATGACCGTCTCTGAAAAGCAGCATCTGTAAAAATTTTTTTCATATATCTTTGTTGTTTTATTAACGCAGCAGAATCAGTGGGCATACGATTAATTTCAACGCATAACAAAATAAAGATGTCCATCTTAATCATGCATGAGTTTCAAGCAATTTCTTTTCACATGACTTTTGATTTATTCGTGCATTTGAAATTTAGAAAAAATGTAGCTTTTAAAATATGCTGTAAAGAAGAGCAAAAGCTTTCTATGTAGGAAAACTTTCTTTCTTATGAATATTGTTAACAAATAATACAGGGTATAATTTAAATACGTTTTTAGTTAACTCTCTCGGCTCTAATGCTGCAGTGCTATTAGACAACGATTTGTATCTGTTCATGTTTGTCATTCTTCCCACGAAGTATATAAGCCGTACGATGACATACGACCGGGTCTGTACATTGCCGTCATTTAATTTGACTCTTATACTGAACGCCAGATATCCGGTAACCAACATCTGTCATCGCACCGCAATGTTATTGCAACTTCATCAATATTTCTCAGGAATAATAAGTGAACCACCCACGCAATTTCCCCGGTGTGCTCAAAGACAGGTTGCCATGTCGACGACATAACAGCCGAGGAAAAACACCAACGTTTGTTTGATGTTTGTTGTGTCAAGTTATTTAGGGTAGACGAAGGATCGCAAAATTTGAAAGGTTCTTGAACCCCAAAACATTATTCATCCAAATTTCTAGGAATAACGTATAGGAAGTGGCTCGTAGGAACAGATGTAAGAGAACCCCATGTACGTATGTTCTTCTTTAATGGAAATAGAAAAAGCGATGAGAAAGTTTTCAATTGGTTTTCTCGTATCATCCATTTGTGAGCGAAACATCTGAATAATCTATTTATGTTCTTGAAAGAAGCAGCACAAATCTATGAGAAAGGCACATCTAGCTTGAGACATTATCACTATAATTTTATTGGGCGAATATTATTTCAGGTTCAGTCGTTTTTTCTCCTTTCTCATGAGCTGAAGCATTAGTAATAGAATAAGAATTAAGTGGGTGAACATTGGGTTAAAAATTTCCATTTAAAATATATTTCGCCCGAGAGTTTTTTAACAGTTCTTAGCTCTGATTTAAATCGATTTTTATTAAGTCAATGTAATGTTTTGTCTAAGATATTTCAATAGATAAGGAATATAACTTCAAATCACTGTTCTCACAAGTAAAAGAGATTGAATCGACTTTTGCAAGCTTTTCTTTCAGTATATCCACTTGGATAGCTTGTGGCCACACATTTTACTCATTTAACGATGGTTTACTCATCACATGTCACTCAATGTATTATTTGAAATCAATGCAGTCTAACTGATATTAATATTTATGACGTGAACTTGAAGAGCGAGATTCCCATAGAAGTGACATCTCGTAAACTTGGCCCAAGTCACCCACCTACAACATAAGCACTCAAATTCTCATCGCAGAGGTGATATTGCAGTTATCCGTTGCTGATTATTTAAATAAAAATAGCTTATAAGGTAGACGGTTGAAAATTTTTTTTTTATCATACAGGAAATTTTATCTGTTAAAATTCTAGTTTATGTACGTTACGACGTGATCTTGAAACAGCTTTGATAGCACTTCCAGATGATGAAATTGAGAAATTTATTAAATTCCTTGGGTGAATTTAAGAGAAAATAATGCCAAGTTTAAGTAAAGACATTATGTATTTTTCCCATCTTCACGAATTATTTTCCTAGTCATAACTACAGAATAATCTTGTAATCGCATTATGAATTTCAGTCTCTCTCTCATTCCCATACATTTATTCCTCCTTTCAAACGGCCGGCAAAGGCCGACGAACGAGTTAGGAATTTGTCAGGAGTTGAATTTTGTTGAGTTATCCAGTCTGCCACTCCAGCGGCTGGTTCACAATAGCTGAGTTATTGAGCCGGCCAGTTAATTGGCTTTAGAAATATTACAGGGTTATCGCAATGTTCAGTTAATTGGCTGAACAAATATGTATAGGTGAGTACTCGAAATGCCCAGTGTAGGGGATAGAAATCATTGTTATTTAACTATCGGAGTATTAATTGTATACGTTTCTTATAGTCCAGAATTTTAAATTGTTATTTCAGTTTAGAGGTAGAGTGCGGAAGGATGAAGTGATAGGATTATTGTGCGTTGGAAAGCCGAAGGGTTAAAGGTATGTGTTGCGTTAGGGTGCCAATATGTAAATATATATGTGAATGAATTTGAAACGGAATTGATTTGTGAATATTTAGAGTTATACGTATGTTAATGTTTGTTTACTATCAGTTTTTTATCTATTTTTATTTGGTACTTTTAAGAAAGCCTCAAATGCCGAAACTGAATCTCAAATGTCAATATTAAAAGCTTGAATTCAAGAAGCGCCTCAAGAGAAAATCATATAATGAAGTATAACGTTTATGTGTGATAATTCATTGTTTATAAGTTTACAACACGTTGATCATTTGTTTATCTGAACGTGGGGCAATACAATTATTTAATTACCATGCATTAGTGACTAAAACTATACGATCATGAAGGCATGTTGGTGGTTCAGAGAGCCCCAACACCAGGGAATATCTGAACGTGGGGCAATACAATTATTTAATTACCATGCATTAGTGACTAAAACTATACGATCATGAAGGCAAGTTGGTGGTTCAGAGAGCCCCAACACCAGGGAAAATGTTAATGAGTACCCGAATCATTCAGTTAATATCATGACGAAATTTATTGAGCCCTCTAGTCGTTCAGTTAATTGACTCGAAAAACATATCTAGGTCCTCGAGTCGAGCAGTTAATTGCCTGAACGAATATTACTGAGATCTTGAGTCATCCAGTTAATTGGCTGGCATTTTTTGAGTGATGTTTTTGGGCGCAGCAAAATATATTTGGATCTTGTTTGACGTCGAATTCGTACAGCGAAATGGTGGCCACCAACGCGCATACGTATACGGTTATTGCACGAGGGGACAAGAAGTGGTGTTATTTCAAATGTAGCTGCGCCGATTTATTCTTCTTGGTATAAAACTTTCTAGGACTGTACTTTGAATAATTTTCTAGAACTGATTAATTTGAAACTTTCTAGGACTGAATTATTTGAATAACATTCTTAGGGTAACATGGGGCAGCGAGCCCACTGCGGGTCACGGGCCCATAGCGGGTTTCTCGCTAGGTATGGCAGATATTGGTCTGTGTTCTCTACCGCCAGTCGACAGTTTCACTGGGATGAAGTGTACGGATTTAGGTTTTGCTAATTGTTTACGTTATTAAGTTATTTGTGAATAACTGTTTTAGCTCAGATACATTTTTTTTGGCTGCTAAATAAAACTGTTTCCGATTACTGTAGATGAAGCTTTTGAAATTACTGTGAACTATATTTTGAAAGTCATAATTATAGGGATAATTTTGAGATCAAGTTTAGACTATTAGCTTTAAAATAAAATGTTGACACGATATAAATTGAAATGATACCTAGTGGGGCAACGGGCCCACTCGTGTCACGGGGCAAAGCGCCCATGGTGAAGGCATGTGTAATACATCATTAGATTTGTCTCAATGACCTTTTCAAAACTACGTCTAAGCTTTTTGAATTACCAATTACACTTCATATTGCATGATTTTTTGATTTTCCGCCTCAAGGCAGCAGGTTTAGTTTCTAGTTATGCGTATTTATGACCCCTTATCAAGGTTTTAACTCTTGCCTTGCCAAAAGTTGATTTCAGTCAACACCAATGAACGAAAAGTTGATGAGTTTTTATGGTGATGGCTGAAATCACGATTAGGTACGAATTCTCAGCACACAATATCTGGATTATGGACGAAACTGGAACGTAGTTTTTTCTGACCAACGAAATATATTTTTTCTAGTCAAGGATACATTTTTTCATGTCAAGGACGAAATTTTTATCGCAAGGATATATTTTTCAAGTCAAGGATATATATTTTTATGTCAATGAAGTATTTTTCTTCACGTCAGTGATAGATTTTTCAAGCCATGAGTATATTTTTTTGAGTTAAGGATATGATTTTTTGAGTTGTTAATATATGAATAAATGTCATATTTTGTATTACATTTTTCTTATTTTGAGCTGTAAAGTGTTGTTTTATCATTTTTAAACGAAAAATATGCAATTGTGGTAAAGGGACCAAGGGTGGGCGCTGGGTGGGGCAATGGGCCCATTTTGACACTTTTTACAAAATAGTGTTTCATTAAAAATTGAATAACTCTAAGGCTTCTAATCCACCTCATACATTCCTCATTAGTTGTACCTTTAAACAAAACAAAGAACCACCTCGTATCAATTAAAACTTCATAAAAAACTTAGTTTAAAAAGGGGGGGGGAGGCGCGCTGCCCCATGTTGCCCTATACAGTACTTATAATTTGAATATTATTCAAATAATGGATAGAGTTTGCTCTCGACCCTATGTCCAGAATATGTTCGTAAAACCGCACGTGGCCATGAACGTTGAATTGTAACCCAACATTTCATTTAGATGAAACATGAATGAAGCTAACTTTTAATCTGTCGCTTTCTATGACGTGAAGATTAAAGGCTTTTTTAGTGATCGTTATCATTTGACTATCTCATTGGCTGTTATGCGTCATGCAATCTTGCCGTTGGTTGCTCTGAATAACTCAGATATGCATCTGTATACGCGCTTGGCTGCTGGTCTTCAAATTGTACAGCTCAGTCCCGAAAAATATTTTGTAAATACGTCGATAAATTGACGCTCTGTACAAAATGAAGTGATGCATATAGGTATTACTTATTGCAATTCATTCATTTCATAATTTATTAATATAGTTCATAATTTAAAGTCACGTTTGAAGTTTGCTATTGAGATATCGCTATGATGACCTAATATCGTATAACGCGCATATGGGTCTCAGGAGAACCACCACATTTTAAGAGGTTCATGCTCTGAACCATCATAACCATCATAAATGTTCATCATTAAACATGTTATTGATCCTACATTTGTCTCTTAGAATCCTATAATAAGGCATTTGGTGAGTGCATCTTTATGACAATCGAGCCTTATATCAGTCGAACAGAAGTTTAGTTTTATTAGAAAAACGATAATTCAGGAACTAGCGGTTTTCTTAAAGTGTTTTTATTTACGGTGAATTATATTAAATGAGCTTGCGTCACGCGAGTGACTTAATTCACTCATATGAGTTATATACTTATATACAAGTTGTAAAATTTTATATATACAAAATTATATATATACACTTATATACAAATTTCATATGACTTAATAACTCTTGGTCTGACGAGGCCAGTAATTGTCTAACTACATTAAATTTGAAGTAGTCTTTCTTAATTTCCACACTGCATGAATCATACAGACATAAATAACTATGATTTCATGAATTATTTGCACGAGTGTCCACTAAATTCCATTTTCAACAAATGACACGAAGAGAAATAAGATAATAATTTTCTAATAATAATAATATTATTCAGCTTGTAATTCTAAAATAATGCAATAATAGCTTGCATTATTTTATCCACAACAAACGAAACGAGCGGACGTAGAACTGCTACCCTCCTTCGCTCGTCCTAACTGGGTCAGGATGACTCACAAAAAATAAAATTGGTCAAAAACTTTCATAGTTTTTTGGACGATGATCCCAGCAAACATACTTTCAGGTGGCTCAAGAAACCCAATATTGTGCTGAAGTAAGCATTTGGACCAGCGTTCTTTGAGCTAGCACGACTTTAAAAATTATGTTTTCAAATGTTCAAAGTAATGTCATTGAGACTGGGTTTTCCGTTTCCTAATGCAGTTTGCTTTGTTAATACTAGCAACTTCGGATAAATTTTCATTCATTTTTTAACTTCCACGGATGCTTAAATTTTCCTGCTACGAAGAACTCCCACCAGTGCGAAACATTCATTTCGAAAACAACGTGACTTGTAAATTGACTGAAGAAGTTTGTTCACGCTTCTAACTTGCTTTGAATGATCAACTTACGTTCTGCATTCGCAGGGCTATTGCCTGCCGCTGTCGAGCTCCTTTGAATGCCTTCGTAACTTCGTTAGAGCCGCTACAAAAGGAAGTCTTTTACCTGCATTCTTTTTTAGCTTCCTATGAATTCCCTGAAGAAATGAGATGATTTCTGTGTTTGCCACGCACCTAAGCGTGCATTATATTACATATTCCTACTCGTGGGCTCATACATACTCTGACTTCATTGATGAAGGTTCTCATTAACATTTTTTTTTGTTCTAAAAGAACTAAATTATCCAGTATATATCTGCAATATCATGAGTTTGAGATCATATTTTGTTTTGAGATCTTTTTTTGTCAAATCCTTCAAACCTACCCAAGTTTCAGCACATATTTTAATTTTTATTTCGCATATCCTGCTGAATAAAGTGCTTCACGAACCAAATGTATCTCAATTACTAACTAAAAAGCTATTCACTTTTGGACAATGCCAAGCTAACCAAATTTGTGACTTTTTAATACACGAGAACTCTTTATTTATGACCATTGCAGCGGGAAACACAACAAATTGTCATACATTTTCTATCGTCTACGGCGGTCTATCGAAGGTAGTTGAAATGTTAACAATTTCAAAATTTTACATCGCAGAACCGTTTTTATGCTGTTATCCACAATAATAAGTTATTATGGACTAAAATTACTTCTTGGAGTCTAATGTGAGAAAATTTCAAGGGGTTCATTGCACGTATGATATATTTTCATATACACGCATAATTTAAGGAACTAATTTATTTCAAACAGTTTCGTTGCTTGATTTAACACTTGAAAATTCATACTCGATCTCCTCAAAGTATATAAAAATTCATCATTTTTTTAGGTGTATATTCTGATTTGATTATTTATTATTTAGGAATTAACATATGAGTGATTTTGATTAATAATTCAGAATTTTGGGCCAACATCACGAAATTTTTGACCAAATATTAGAGCTCCGTTGCTACGTAATCCATAAAAATGTTTATCGCTTGTCTTGTCAAGCGCCTTGTCAAGCGTCTTGTCAAGTATCTTGTCAAGCGTCTTGTCAAGCATCTTGTCAAGCTTCTTGTCAAGCATCTTGTCAAGCTTCTTGTCAAGCATCTTGTCAAGCGTCTCGTCAAGCGTCTTGTCAAGCGTATTGTAAAGCTTCTTGTAAAGCGTCTCGTCAAGCGTCTTGTAAAGCGCCTTGCCATGCGTGTTGTCATGTATCTCGTCGTGAGTCTTGTCAAGAGACATGGCATATCCGCGTCTTTTCTTGTCATGTCCAAGATCCCATGACTTCATAACTTTTGAAGCCGTCATTTTGCTTCACATCGCAACGTAACCAGCCACAGGATGAAAATATTTTCTGCATTTCAAGAGCCTTCATGCATTCATATTGAGTGAAAAAATTCTCTATGCAAATTTGAGCAAAGCGCGAGGACTGTCGGTGCTGTAATAACACTGAATTTTGTCTTACTTCAGTTTCCTATATATAGTACTCGTATATCTGTCAGATCTATAAATGTTAAATTTCTAATTTAATGATGTGTGCCAAAGTGCCATGTAGATGAATTTGAAAAAGAGACATATTAATACCTTAATATTTTGTTTCTAACCAACCAAGAATTTAAAAGCAAAGATAACTACACAAAAATAAGTTTCTAGAAAAAAAAGTTTTGGTGTCAATTGCTCCGTCGTCAGTTAAAAATCCTAAACAAAAGTAAACAATCAATTAGTTAACTGAAATTCATTTTACAGAAACTAATACCTAAATTGATGAATTTATAAGAGAAACAAAAATCAAAATGGAATAATTACGAGCAGAAAGGCCCACTTAGATACAATTGCAATACAACGGGAAGTACATTCCTTATTTAAACTAGGCTTCTGTTTTATGTAATTATAGGTTAGATTAATTGATATCCTGAAATATGTTATTTTATGATATCAAATGTATAATTTAAAATAAAAATTATAATAGCTTTTAGTATAAAATGATACGAGCTTATTATAACACGCAGAGGATAAGTTAGGGTGCAAGAGGGACAATTAATACAGAATGTAAAGAAGTTTGAGTAAAGTGCAAATATGATTGAGTTTTTTAATAAATCGACTAAGGCTTACTGGGAGCTGATCTATTTCTTTGCTGTATCTAAAATATTTATGGACTATAAATGCTTGTCATGCAATATCCGAAAATCGTATTCGATTCCGTTGAATGAAAGACCAATGTTAGACCTCAGAGATATCGACAACTTCTACATTTCCTTATAGTATCCGAGTTCTCCAGAAGCACGATACGGAAACCGAAACTCTGACTTTGTGCCAGGATTGTTTGAAGGCCCACGGAACTCTATTGCTAAACGGAAACCAGATATCACGCTGAAGCAATTGCAAATTCAGCCGCGGCGACAACTTTGCTTGAAAAGTTGCCGGACTTGAATTATTGAGTTCCGGGTCCCCGAAGTCGATTCATGAAGCTCTGCAGTTGGGAAAATCTCTTCTTATGAGGGTCGTGCGTAAAAAAAATTTATACTGAAATTCAGATCATTTCTCTCGATAAACACACCCACTATGTTTTCAAAACAATTTTTTAATTAATGAAATTGCTCAGCATGAACACTATCTATTTCAAAGTTTCCTCGATAACGTTTATATTCAAATTAATATTTTCGTCGCTAGAAAATGTATGGGTCTAATTTTCGTGGAGCTTAACTTGAATTTATAAATATTAACTCAAGCATCGAACGTTAATCGATACATGGGGATAAATTAACATGGTTTCCTATTGTAAATCTTTCGCATTGTAACATCGATGAGAATACCGCTCGTCTCTAACTTCTTTATGAAATTCTTGCTTCACATCGCAAAAATTCATGTTGTTTCTTCAAAATCACAACATGAATTTGAACATTCTTTAAATTCATGTTGTGTTCGCCGCTGTATCGGCTTATATATATATATATATCATCATCAATTTGCTGACAATTTCAACTTACTATCACTTGGTATGAAAATTCATTCCCAATACAACGACGTAACTTATCTACTTACGGCTCAACTTTTGTCCAATAATCATGTACCTGAACTGCCAAGTCCACTGAGCTGGGTTGTTAATAATGCAACAGAGACAAAAGATTTATAATAACCATGGGCACTACATAAATTTAATTCTTTCATTTATAAAACAGTATGAATATAATTTTTCGGTAGAATAACTAAGTGCAGAGATTTGGAATAAGTGCAGAGATTTAGAGGAAAAATCCATAAATTTAGTCTTTGTAACAAATTTCTGTGGCGGAACTGCCTTGTTGTTTTATAGCCGTGTAAGCAATGAGTTTGTGCTGCGGGATCGTAACAGAAGATTACGAAAAGTGTTTGTATGTTCCGTCACGAGGCTCCAGAAAAGAGTATTGTTCCAGAAAATAACAAGGAAATATGACAAACAGATCCCGGTGCTGCCTCGTTGACTATATTATTTCGATCGATGATGAGCAAAAATAGATATCGGCACTTAGAAATACTTTATTATATTTATATTAGATATCGGCACTTAGAAATACTTTATTATATTTATATTAGATATCGGCACTTAGAAATACTTTATAGATATCGACTGCTCTAAAATCGGAGTGAATTTTATAACATAAATTACGATTTGAGCAACACTTCCTCAGTGTACTGTGGATTTTACGTGTTCTTAACTGAATTCAAGTTTTGATTAAACGTTGACTTCAGCTAAACTACACGAGTGAGATACTGTGATAGTGCATCAGCTTGAACGTTTTTCTTTGACTTATTCAGATTCACCCTTGAATATAGTCTTTCTATTGATGAAGAATACATTATAGAAAATTAATACTCGGATTAGCTTTCTTTATTAAATATTTACTCTTTAATTAGTTACTAATATTTGAAATGTCACAGATAGCTGAGCATGACAAATTATATCTTATACAACAATCAAGAAAACTGCATGTCATAATTTAAACTATCAAAAATGTAGATTTAATTTTGAATCAACTACGATAAATGGCTTTTAAAATTGATTAAACGCTTTGCGCTTCATCACGCGTATCAATTAACTGCGAAGTTAAACATAGAAACATCTATCATGTTCATATCATTTAACTTCGTTATCGACTATGCCATGTTACACGGACTTACTTCATCCTGAAACTAATGAAACCTACGGCTGCCACTACACTCAAAGAAAAGAATGGGCCGTAATGTCCAAAACGTGACGCATTTTCTGCAAGTGGCTCTGAGATGCCATTTCATTGGGCAAATTGCATCGCTATTTGTANTAGGATATCATCTAGTAACATTATTAGTCACGCTAGTCGCGACTGAGATAACAGTTGCCTGGTATGATGGACGTGTTATCCTATCATTATAGGATATCATCTAGTAACATTATTAGGCACGCTAGTCGCGACTGAGATAACAGTTGCCTGGTATGATGTACGTGTTATCCTATCATTATAGGATATCATGTAGTAACATTATTAGTCACGCTAGTCGCGACTGAGATAACAGTTGCCTGGTATGATGGATCGTGTCATCATCGATCGCTGCTACGGCCTTGGCGACTAGATGAGCGACTCCCACGTCTTTTTTATATTTTTTTTCCTTCTCGTGTACCGCAAACAGCGCAGTGAAAAAGAGCAGGGGCAAAAATCTATGTTAACCCGAATTGCGTCATGGAGAACTAGGAATAGTTTTACATCAGGAAAGTTTTTTGTGATATTTTTATTTATTTTAAGAGTATTTAGTTTTTTAAATTGGTTGAGCAAAACCCTAGCATGCTTATTTTTAAGGATATTTATTCCCGATGATTGGTTAGGCATAGATTATTATTTTCAGTTATAACACGAAATATTTCATACTTTTATCATTAGGCCAAAAATCAAGCAAAGGTTTCAGTTGTAAACGATTGATTGAGTTTTCGTTAGACGAAAAGACCATCACTCTGGAACATTTAGGTTTCATGAGCTATATTAATACTATATTAATACATTAATACAACATGAACTATATTAATAATATTAATATAATTAGTAATTAATTAATGTAAATAAAATTAATTAATAGAAACCTAGCTTACTGGGGTTTGACAATTCGTTCAATTTATAGATTCTATTATCCCAAATAACGTCTTTGTCGTAATCAAAAATCCAGTTCATATTAAAACTGAAGTATTATAATCAATTGATGCCCTTTAAACCTACATTTTATCTAGATATCTCTCTCATTTTACTTAAAATATGGAGAAAAAACTATTTTATGTCTTTGAAATAAGTGTATATTCACCAGTTGCAAAATCAAATATCGATTTCCTCGCCATATTAAGATATGTTAGTGATAGAACAAATCACTCTCAAGCCTTGATAAAATTCCCAGAGAACCATTCACGGCACTCATCAAGTCTTCATTAACTGGAATTATTTTAAAATTTAAAATAAATGAAATTTTTTCAATATAAGGTCGACTGTTGCTCAATATTCTGGATTTACACATATTTTTTGATCGACAATACACGCTCAAAGGATGCGACTAAAGTTTCTCTATCGAAAATGCAAATAATTAAGTAATTTTACTGAAAGTTGAACGTTATATCTAATGATGTGAAATTGTTATTTTACAAGATTCTGACAGCATTCTTTCCAACAAACGAACAAACAAGTTCAGCGGTGCTTCGCAATATTAAACACTATTTACATGATTATTTTATGGATGTGTTATCCTATCATTATAGGATATCATCTTGTAACATTATTAGTCACGCTAGTCGCGACTGAGATAACAGTTGCCTGGTATGATGGATCGTGTCATCATCGATCGCTGCTGCGGCCTTGGCGACTTGATGAGCGACTCCCACGTCTTCTTTATATTTTTTTTCCTTCTCGTGCACCGCAAACAGCGCTTCGAAAAAGAGCCGGGGCAAAAATCTATGTTAACCCGAATTGCGTCATGGAGAAGTAGGAATAGTTTTACATCAGGAAAGTTTTTTTCGCGATATTTTTATTTATTTTGATGGTATTTAATTTATTTAACTGGTTAAGCTAAACCTTAGCACATTTATATCTATGAAATTTTTTTAAGATGAATCATCAAGCATAGATTCTCATTTTCAGTTAAAACACGAAATGTTTCATACTTTTAATATTAGGTCAAATACAAAGCAAAGGTTTCAGGTTACATGAAAAACGAGTGAAATGTTGATTAATAAAAGCCCAGAAATTACATTTTTTTACTCTCTTTAAATATATAAGAAACAAAAATAATTAAATCCATTATAAATTTTAAACAATTAATAATATTATATTAAATTAAACATTATTTCAATTAGGACTGTAACAATTACGAATAAATAAAAGATCGGCAAAGTTACCGGTACTCATCGAGTCTTCAGCAACGAGAACTAATATAAAATTTAAAAATAATTAAATTTTTCAAATATAAAGCCGACTGTTGCTCAAGATTCGCTAATTTTCACAAATTTTCTTGATCGACCATACTCGCTTTAAGGATGCGACTGAAGTTTCTCTGTCGAAAATGCAAATAATTAAGTGATTTTGCCGAACGTTGAACTTTATACCTAATGGTGTGAAATTATTATTTTACAAGATTCTGACAGCATTCTTTCCAACAAACGAACAAACAAGTTCAGCGGTGCTTCGCAATATTAAACACTATTTACATGATTATTTCCATGAACTCAGCGTATTTGCGCGACCTAAAAATCACGTCAGCGGGAATGGAAGCGGAAAATCTAGTATCTGGAACTGGAATTACAGGAATAGCTCGGCACGATTCGAATTCCCAGTTTTAACACCGAAAAAATTTCGTTGATCTCCACGATTTATTCTAGCAGAAAATGGCTTAATTTATTCAAATTAAGAGCAGAAAACCAATCATTTTTACTCGAGGATGGCTCTTGCCTCCAGGAAATAGGATTCTGCAATGCGCCGCTAATTCTAAGACTGGAGATTGAATGAAGTTCAAAGGTGGAATATCCTAAATGAATAACACGTGTTTGAGGATTTCTTCACTCTAAACTATGCTCAATCAAAATTATTCACCTATAACGGCATCAATTTTATTTACCATACGATTATTTTATATTGAAAATACATGCACTGTCGATCATTGATATAGAAAACCATTTTAAGGTACAAGATAAAACGTAAATTTTTTACTCGCATCAAGTTTTTTTTACATTTTTACTATCTTTAAATAAAAAAGAAACGAAGATAATGCAGTTCATTATAAATTGTTAACAATTATGTTATATCGAGTTAAGCATTATTTCAATTAGGACTGTAACAACTGCGAATAAATAAAAGATCGGCGAGGTTCTTTACACATAATGCTTGTATGATAATATTTGCTTATATAAATTGTACTTTTCATATCATAAAACAATCATTGATAACCCTAGAGTCTAATAATGTTCATATGAAAAATGGCCTGAATTTTCTACATGATGTAGTAAAATTCGAGATCTATAATATTCAATATTTGCCTCTCAATAATATTGCCGGACCGTTTTTAGACGGCAACTATATATGGAATTGAATATAAATTGTAGTCGAATTTTGTCCTATTGCATGGGCCTTACGTTTCGATAATATGTTATGTTATGTTAATATAATTTTTGCAATTCTTAAAATCCCGACTACGTCGCCGATTTGCTTCAAACTTTACAGCCATCTGTGTTAGAACCAGCAACACACTGCCCCCCATCTATTTGTCATGTACTTCAGCCACTTGGCCACCCAGCCGCAAAGTCATATCTTCCTGTTCTTCAACTCAAATGATGAATTTGATGCATATCTTGGAACAAAAATTTCTCTTTTGGAGGAACATTTGTTCTTTTTTCTCTCTTTCCCAGCACCAATCTGCTCCTGGAAGCGTCAAAGGCATGATCATTATTATACGCTCTATAGGACCGAAGGTTTAATGAATGAAAAATCTTTTGTGACGCACTTCTCACGAGAATAGGAAAATGTGTAGCATTTTGTGAATGAACTTCGACTCATTCATGACACAAGTCAGAATTTCAATTTACTGAATGAGTAGGGGCGATAGTTTTTCGATGGAAAGATTTTCCATGAGTTTAACAGGAAATTTATTAACCGAATTGTACCATGATAAATCAAATATTATTTCGAGAATTATAGAAGCATTAAATCGAGGTTTATGATTCATGCACGTTAAATTTTGTTACTAAAATGTACGAATTAAAGTTTAAATTGACTTTACGACGTTGCATTTATTAATCAAATATGAAACAAAATTCACACGAATGACGCACCATCTTACGAAACCATTTTGATCTTTAAACGAAACGCAGTAGCTTTTAAATTACATGGTTTAAAAAATATAACTCAGTATTCACTGCAGTGAGTGACAGAGAGCGCATTTTCTCGTCGACGAAAACGTGAAGTCACGGACGGACAGACAGACGGACGGATAGACGGATATGGCGAGCACAATAGTGCATTTTTTCCATAAATGACAAAATGAGATAAAAATAGGGTAAATTTCAAATAATATGTTTATAATAAAATTTCTACAATAATTAACGTGCTAGATGAATATTAAAAATTTTAGTTATTTATCTGGAAAAATAAGCAGGAAAACAAAATACGAATGTAAAAACGGAATTACATAATCCGGTTACACGTAATTTGAATTTATTCAAATAAAATTAAAATTCATATTGAATTTAGATCGATGTTATATCAACCGTTATTTACGTTATTTATTAACAAGAGAATTCGCTACAAACATATATAATCATAAAATAATATATAACTATGCATACCACAATTCCTTTTACATTCTGCTTTCACTATTCATCTATTCCAAACTTTTCTCCGCCGAGTAAACTTAAAAAAATTTAATAAACCATAGTAATTGTGTGTGATAACGATATCACTCGGTATAATATTTCTTTTAATTTATAAGTATATGAATATTGAAACATGGTCCGCATGTTTTCTAGAACATTAATCAAATATTCGTTTCATTATCATTCAAATGTCATGCGGTGAATGGAAGTTATTCTTATGAATATCTAATGAAGCCCTAATGACCACCACAGGGAGTTACAAGGCGTCATCCCTAACATTATGTCAAAGGGCCAATGCCTGACAGTCAAGCATGTGGGAATTGATGGAACTTTTGATGTCTCGTTAACAACACATTTAATATGATGTGGGTCCTACACTTTGTTGGTTGTAGTCGTATTGCAAATTAACGCAAACACTATTTTTGAACATTTTTAATTTTATATTGTAGGGTGAAAAAAAACAAATGATATGACGTTACGTTGAACATTTTCTAGAATCGAGAGAAACTGATTGATCGGTGATTAATATCTCCTCATTTAAAAGATGCAGATTTCATTTGTGGTCAGCCATATAAATATTAAGTGATGAATAGATCTATAAAATTATTCAAGTTAAATGCACGAAATGAATACTTTATAAAGAAATAATTAACCTCCAACTCTCCAAGACACTGTTTTAAATCGTGTTCCTTCGAATGAATTGCAATGTATAACGGGGAGTATATTGTATAATGAGCACTGAGTTGTATAATGAGCATTGCATAATGGGTATCAAGACAAATTGCGTCCTTTCACGCGCCGGTATGTATTGTAAGATGCCTTGGAAGTTTACCTCAACAAGACCACTTTTTTTAATTGATTGTGAAGATGCCGTCAAGATAAGATTCTTCTTTGCTTAATTTACAAGATAGACCAATTTTGGTTTAATTGTTCTTACGGACGTTAATTCAAATACTTGAACAAGTGAGACTAAATGATGAGTCGGATATCTGAATTATAGGATATCTCATAAATTATAAAATAATCAAGGTTTAAATTATTATTCAGTTAAGAAAAAAAGTATAATAAATCATTCTACTGCAGAGTGAGCTAGAGAAATTATTCTACCAGTATTAGAAGCTTGCCTGCGTGAGAGTCCTAATATATTTAGAAAACGTCAGTGATTCAAACTCAATTTTTGGTCAATAAAAGGACACCAAAAATTCCTCATAATATGTCTACCGCTCATTGAATTACTCAGCATCCTAAATATATATGATTGAGTTACTCACGCTTATCATTGATCTATTGAAACTCATGCACATCTGAGTCACCGTATATAAGCGACATAAATAACATGAGGGTATGACTTCTTAATGTCATTTCCAGATTGAATTTTCTAGCTATACTTTACATACAAGCGGTATTTTCATTTTTCGACGGGTTCCTTTACTAGTGTGTTCTATAACTATATTTTTTTCACGCGAGCCTGGCTTTTTATCCAACTCTTTCGCAAGCAGGTTTCTAACTCTCTTTTTCACGAACGCGGGCCTTTTCGTTTGAACCTTTCACAAGCAGGTTTCTAACTTTTCATTTCATGCAAGCGGGCCTTTTCGTTCGAACCTTTCACAAGCAGCTTTCTAACTCAGAGCAATGCTGTAAATTTTCATGCAAGCAGGCCTTTTCGTTTGAACCTTTCACAAGCAGGTTTCTAACTTTATTTTTCACGCAAGCGAGCCTTTTCATTTGAACCTTCCACTAACGGGTTTTCTAACTTTCCATTTCATGCAAACAGGCCTTTTCGTCCGAACTTTTTACAAGCGGGGTTTCTAACTTTCTACTTCATGCAAAAAAGCCTTTTCGTCCGGAAAATTTTTCCCTCTCAATTCCACGCACGCAACATCGTCTCCCTGCCTCTAAACTTCCTGACGCCCGAATTTAGACTTTGAAGGCTGGTGTTTGTGCAACAAGATTGAGTTTTTGTACTGTGGTGCTTGCTTTAAGTTGTTGGAGTCACCTATAAAGTTCCTCAAAGACGCGTCCAAAGCGTGAATGTTTTCACCTCAACGAGTGTAACTCCTATAGAAAGTTTCTAACTAACAAGGACGGGCGAAAGTCGAAATTCCCAGAAGCGAAGACTAGACAAAGGTTTGTGCGGTCACATTTCTCGAAATTGTAAATTTGTTAATTATTGAATTTTTGTTCTATTATAATGGTGATATTTTTATAATATGGAACTTTTTAGAAAAAAGTACAATTCAGAACAAAAAAACAAATTAAGAACAAACGTAATTTTAATTAATATTAATTGAATGATCGTTAATTTTCATTCCATGGCAAATTCTGGAGGCGACGCAAAATAATGAAATTAGTTCCATGTTCCAAAGATATTCGAATAAGATTTCATTAAAACTTTGAAAGGCTGGAGTCGCCGATTAACAGTTTTCATCTGGTTTTCAGGTTATCTACACCAATATTATGGATTCGTGCATGCTTTTCATGTGTGATTCACTACAACCAAGTCACCAACACAAATCCGCGCATTATTTCATGCGTGCTACTCATTTCGTGTGAAAATTCAAGCATCATGGCAAAATTGACGTGGTATAGAGTGTGTAGATGGTCACGAAATAAATAGCCTGAAACATATAGAACAGCGATGACAGAGAGAATGACACTGTGGCCTTTAGTATTATTATACGGCATTAGAGTAAATAAATCTTCCATACAACCGCTGTTCTCTAGCACACATCATCCTGAGATGCTCAACAATGCTGTAACTTTCCAAGCTCTTTTACCGATGATTTAGTCATTTTACGTGCAGAATTTACGACGCACTCAGAGTAATGAGTAGGACTTTGTCCAAATAACGATGTACTTTCTTTTTCTGTAGGTCATTCTGACCCAGTTAAACTTCGTATCGACGCTATGCGCAAAAAGTGTGTCTCTATTTGGAAAATATGCCCAATTTGTCCCATTCCTGCATATGGGTGAGGCCTATTTCCTACTAGCACACTATGAATAGGTTATATTGTCTAAATAGTGACACACTTTACCTGCTCACAGCACGAGCAGGATCGGATGCTGCCCTGATGCGAACTTCTCCCTTTTTTTTGTCCCACTCATTACGCTGAGTGCACGACTCTCGTATAGCTATAGCGTGTCCCAAGCTTACGTCGTTACGAACCGTGAGATAACAATTGAGTGTAATTCACTAATTCACTTCTTGCATCTAACTGTTGAAACACTTTATAGAACTTGCTTCACAATAAATAATCGAATTCATTAAAATGTAAAATATAAAAGAAATTCATTAAAATATTAACTTTGCTGGTTTGAACTTGAATTGCGCTCAGATGTTACTCTTGTTTGTTCTGAAGTTATAAGATAACTTATACGCAATTTAATACCAAACACTTTAATATCAACCAGTTGAAAAACCAATTCCATTACTATTGAAAATTAATGACTTGCAGAATGTGATGATAGAGTTTAGATGTTTTGATCAACCCAATCGATTAATTTAATCATTTATTTATTTTCAATGCCGAAACCACGTCAGTGCTGACCTCAAGAATATTGCTTCACACGCTGCAGTTTAATTAAACTTAATTTAGGGGAGAATATTGCGAGTGTCCGGCGCGTGTTTGGTGTCATTGTAGCGCTGAGAAACGTGATAGGTTTTCAGCATAAAGTGATATTAAAATAATAATATTTGCCGTCCGGACGAGTTTCTCGGAGTGAGCCTGCAGGGCGGAATAGCACACACTGTGCGAAATGAAGAGTGCACACGCTGTAATGAAGAGGTCAAATTGTTCAAATCCAAACTAGTGACACACTTTCTACACGTATCATCGATACGCCCTTTTCCCGAACATCACCGCGTCAGGATTATTAACACAAGGCAGGCCAGTGCAACTGATTTCTTTGAGTGGTAATACACATGGTTGAATTAATAATTCAACCATGGGCAATACATTACTCGGTGAGGGCCATCACAGTGAGCTATTGAGCACTCCATTGTAATTTGTAGTCTCTTTGAGAGTACGTCAATTTAATAGGTATCCGTGGTATGATATTGATTTATTCATACGTTGTTTAACGTTAATTTATAATGTATTTGGAATTCAAAGTTGGTTTTATTGACTGGTCTCACGCACTACCCATTGTTATGAAGTCAATTTTAGTAATAAGTTAAGTCTCTCATGTTGATAGAAAATTCTAAGTCCAAGCTTAGGAATTGAACTCCCTTATACATTGATAATACCAAGTGGTGTCCGTATGAATGTCTTGCTTCACGAGCTCTAAATATCATCGTATGTCCGTATGAATGTAATCCTACACGAGCTGTAAACAACATCGTATGTCCGTACGAATGTGTTCCTACGCGAGTTGTAAACAACTTCATATGACCGTATGAATGCATTCGTATTCGTACAAACACAGTTAAATCCATTTTGTGTCATAATGCCAATGGATGTTATGAAGATCTTATTTGCGTTGATGTGAAGACATAATGCCAATGGATGTTATGAAGATGGTATTTGTGTTTATATGAAGACATTATGGCAATTATCATTATCCTCCGTTCATGA
>NW_025941241.1:4106-5201 GCF_000764305.2 Hyalella azteca | reverse complement strand
GTTTCAACTTCATAACGTTCTTAGTTTTTTATTTATTAACAAATTAAAAGGGTTACTTAATTCTGAAACACCCTGTACGTATCTTGTAAGTTCAATGTATTTAGCACAGCGTAGCATCTTCGGCGTTGAAGAGATAGTCTTGTTTAGGCCTGTTGCCGATTCTTGTACTTTTCGTGACTTGTCCACAGATCTAGAAACTGGCTTTTGACAAGATTTTTTTCAAATGATGTTGATTTATACCATCACTGGACTTTAATAATTCCGTATGGTGCTAGGCATTTCAAGACAAGAGGCATTTCAAGATCTGCATAGCAGAGTCTTGTTTATTCTTGAACGCGTTCAAACTCGGAGCGTCAACGATGTCATCAGAAAAGCTATTCCACAAGGGTTTATAAGCTATTTGCAGTCATGCAGAAATTATTGCCTCTGAGTCCGATAGCGAGGTTGCCTGTGAGGTCGAATACCTAGTGGATCCGGTGCAATGGACGCGGAGTGGCTAACGGTTCTCATCTAGGAAAATTAGTTGCTAGTTTTTTTCGAAGGTTTTCAAAGGAATTCGTAGCATGAGATACGAATTGAATCTGTGGTGTATTAGTAAGATTTACATTAACTCCTAAATAAGCCCTGAGCCCAATCCCACCCTCAACTCGCAATTGCCTCAGAGCTAAGAAGTTGCAGATCACGCTGGCTTGTCGTTTATAAGAAGAATTCCACGTCGAACTTCACAGAACATAAGCCCACCAGTCATAATAATGTAAACAATTTTCCCTACCTCCAAACTTACACGACTCAGACAAATTTACCGCCGGACTCGCCGCCGGTCTCACGGCCAATCGCTAAATTCAGTGAACAAAAAATATCTCCCAAAGTAATGAACGTAGCTCGATGAAACTTGGAACAAGGCCTCCCACACTTACCATTCCAACAAAAAGGGAATTAATTTTATTAATTAAAAACAAGGAATGGTTTCATGTCAATGATCAGGGCCCCGACCTTAACGCCTCTGATGGTGGCCTACACCGACTCCGAGGGTCACTGAGCTGTGACGCGAGCGAGGAGCGGGCCCACGTCGAACTTTTCTCTGACTGCTGTTAG
>NW_025941241.1:0-3181 GCF_000764305.2 Hyalella azteca | reverse complement strand
GCTTGTGAGTTCCTTTAGAGTTTATACGCCTGGAAACGTGCAACAAATTATTGATTATTGTATTGTTATCGGGAGCTGAGCTTCCCTAAAAGTTTCAGAGCGCTAGCTAATGGGAAAGTTGGTGAAATATCGATTGCAAGATTTGATCATCACAGACACGAAAGCGAGCTAAGAAAAACGTGGTAATAATAATGAATCAATATAAAAAATGAAATGTCATTTTTAGTCTTTAGATGTGGAGCTGGTGTTATTTTTTGACACTCCCCTTCAACTTCACTTCTTGCTTGTTTGTCTGTTACAAATCTTATAATCGATATTTAACACACTTCTACCTGTCCAATCGATCTGAAATTTTGCACACTTGCGTAAAGTCGAAGACAATGCTTGAATCAATTGACAGAATAAATCATTTAAGAAAAAAATATATTTCTATGAAAAAATTGAAAAAATATATATATTTTTCAAAAATTCCAAAATAAAAAAAGAAATTCACTGTAAAATTGTAACATCGGAGACACTGAACTCTTTAGAAGAGTTGTCTATAAAAAAAATTTAAAACGCATATTATTTTCACTACCAACGACAGGCCGCCACTTTGGATTCCCCGCCATGGACGCCCATGACTCGCCTACTCAGCAAGCGTGATCAAGCTAACAGCCCTAACCCATCAACTCACCCCCCCCCCACCTCCGAGCTTGCAACATGGCTACCAAAAATTAAGTGAATCATAGGAAGTATTTCCGATGAGTGGGATGCTTTGTTTAGGCTGTTGTTTGCTATTCGTTTTCACGAGTCCTTTAGGCCTAAAACTTTGCAACAGTAAGCACCTCTTTGGCAAGGGTTTCATGTGCTAGCTTAGCAAATGCTAAAAACCTGTAATAATGGCTTCCGTGTTATAGTGTAGGGGCATTTGTCAGTGGTCAATCAAATCGTTACATTTTAAAGAACATTTGAGGAATAAAAGTATTCGGGCATAATAGATTTTAAGTGAGCTATCACAGAAAATCCTCAATTGAATATAAAAAAAATAACTCTTTGCATGAATTGCACAATATACATGTTAATACAGAGGATTTATTTCCTCATCGATAGTTTCTAAAGTGGATAAAATATTAATACATTTTATGATTCAACTAGAAAATTTCCCCAAACCTGACAGTTTATTTATTTTACAACAGCGAAAATACTGTTTGAATTTCACGAGTTTCCCCTCAGCCGTTTCTGGAATGGAATTTTTACAGCATTTTTGCCGTTTTGAATTGAGTAAATTTCTAGGTTTTGGGGGAATTTTACAGTTGGATTTGAAAAGTTATTGATACTAATTTTATTCAAGAAACGACTAAACTGATACTCGTAAAATTTGAAGAGCAATTTTGCTGTTGTAAAATAAAATAAAAAAAAACTGCTCGTTTTTGGTGAATTTTCCAGCTGAAAAATTATATTATCAATGAGTGTTAGTTTAGCCAATTCTGAAATAGAATTAGTATATTTGATTTTTTAATTCAACTTAAAAATTCCCCCAAACCTAGGAATTTATTCACTGTACAATGGCAAACATGTCATTCCATTTTCACGAGGGGAAATTCAGTCGTTCATGAAATAGACTTAGCATAAATAACTTTTCGAATTCAACTTCAAAATTCCTCAAACCTATAGGAATTTATTCACTTTGTAACGTAACATAGGATCTTCAAATTTCATTAGTGCCAGTCAGCCGTTGCTGAAATAAAATTATCATTTATAACTTTTCAACTTCAACTTCAGATGCTTCCGTTCTGCGATTTTTTAAATTTATTTTCTGGTTGAAATGTTCCAAAAATGAATGTTTTTGAAAATATGTTTCACCACTAAATATAAACTTCTTTGAGGATTTCATTCGACATTCAACTGTGCAGTGGCTGCATGAATTTTATTGGTGCAAGTTAAACCATTCCAGAAATTGTGGTTCCCGGTGTTAACTACACTACAATAAATCCTCACTGAATATCATCTAAATCGAGGAATTCATTCACTTCGTACATGCGCAGTGGCTGCATTAAAGGCAAAGATGCCAGTGTGTTCGCACCAAAATTATAGGTTCTGCCGAGTCAAAACTGCATTATTGGTAATGAATTTCGTGATTTGACTTCTGCTGTATGTTCAAGTGCTGTTTAAAAAAATATATTTTTAGATTCAACTTGAAAATTTCACCACACATTGAAATTTATTCACTAATAACGGTGGAAACGCAGTTCAAATTTCGCGAGTATCAGTTCAGCCGCTTATGAAATAGAACACGTATGTAGTTTTTAATTAAACGAGAGTCAATTCAGTCGTTTCTGAAATAGAATCAGTATAAATAATTTTTAAAATACAACTTTAAAATTTCCTCAAACCGAGAATTTTATTCATTTGAAAAATTCACTTTAACCGACCGAATCATGCATGCGCAATGCGCTTTTTCATCTTCTACTGTTTTTTCATTTCTCCTCCCTCTTCCTGGCCGCTATGCGCCACCTCTTATAATTTTTCTCTTCCATTCTTCCCTGGTGGCACCGCAACAAAAACAAATAGGCTTCACTTTAATTTCTGGGATAGATGGAGCTGATTGCTCGAGATCTGTGCCTGGAGTCGGCTGGAGATGTTCTTGAAGAATTGCTCTGTTCATTTCCCTCGATAAGCACTTCTTTGGAAAATCCTTCTCCCGCTACCGAGCTGGTGGAAGTTTTCGACCCGGCGCTGAGATTAATTAAGCGACTGAAAATTTCTTTCAGGATAGATCGCAATCAATTCATACTCTACATCCGTCAATAACTTTGCCGAAGGCTCATTCCTTCGATGTCGTTATTTATCATTTATTCAAGTAGTCTACCTGGGTGAACAGGGCTATTCGCATTCACCATTGTTTTGTCATTTAGTGGAATTTTTCAAGGCTGAAATATGGTAGCAAATTATCTAAGCTTTGCTGGTCCATGGTGTTGAGGGATAGGTCAATAGTTTTTTATATGTTTGTTTATCAATCCAACAATTATTGCAAGAAGGTAATTGCTTTGTTTGTTGCTATGCAAGAAGATAAACCGAGTTTACTTATTTGAGCAGCTCTCACGTTGATCTGTATTGGTGATCTGTATTATTTTAAATAAGGCATTGATTAACCTTATTTCATCTATCCAAATTTTCTGTTATAAATTGTTTAGATATA
>NW_025941240.1:0-405 GCF_000764305.2 Hyalella azteca | reverse complement strand
GAATTTCCCTCGCCAACGTTCGATGCTTCCCACGGTCTCGCAACAACTGCGCCGCATTCTTAGCATTCTTAACATCTATGCATAATACACGTTCAGTATTACCTATGTTCAATATTACCTATGTTCAATATTACCTACTTTATTCAATTTATCTTGCAATAAATTTGATGTCAAGATCAAAGCTTATCAATAAATTTGATGAACTGAGATTACAGTATCTCCAACGTTCATATATTTAGCGGCATATTTGCAGGTTTACCTGCACTCGGTACGATTATATAGTTGTAATAATTTTTTGAATGTGACGAGGTTTAACTCTTTAATTCCCCTGCTGGGATGATATGACTAGGCCCGTTGCTCCCTCATGTTGTCGTGCCCGCAGGCTTATGCACCTCTGGCAGTGGC
>NW_025941239.1:0-404 GCF_000764305.2 Hyalella azteca | reverse complement strand
ATGGAACTAAAACAAAGCTTAATATAAAGGAAAAACTAGAGAAGTGACGGAATTACCTACGATGTCGGAATATACCGCGTTTACCCTATGTACACTTGTTTAGTTATTACCCATCCTAAATTTAACAAAGGAAAGAAGCTTTAACAAATAGCTAACATTTCCTAACAAGCATATGTTATTGAATAACATCTACTTTCTGTTACAATGCAGAATATTTGGCAGGAATTCCAAAAATATACGAGTTAAAGCCAAATTGAAAAAGTAGGCAGAAGCCACCTATCAATCTGACAAAAATTCTTGTGAATTGGGCCAATTTAACTCATTTCTATGCTAGTCTGGAAAAGTCCTATTTTTGTCTGAAATATCGCGGCTCTAATATCATATAATTTCAGTAGGTATGAAAT
>NW_025941238.1:25283-38298 GCF_000764305.2 Hyalella azteca | reverse complement strand
CCGTTACTGTAAAATAGAATAAAAATCTATGACTTGGTTGTATCAAATGAATATATACGGATTGCGTAAGTAAGTAACTGACGTCATGCTTGCAGACTTGCCCTTATTTTTGGCTTTTTGCCGAACGCAAAAGAAATAACTTTCTCACCTCCGGAATATGATTCAAGAGAGTCCATATCACAGATATATGCGGCTAATGGGTTATTGATGTTGTCAGCATCACTAGAAGTTTCGTCATCGTCACTTACATCGAAAAAGAGAGCCTCCAGTAATTCCTTCTCAGACAAATAATGCGGCATCACCTGGTGAAACAACATTTATTACATACATTACGCATTTGGAAGATGCATAACTGCTAATCTGATGAGGAATACATTTTGCTAAATATATAATAACTAAACATACCTATTTGAATGCATGAAAAAACATAAAATGACAGAAAACTACCGTGTTGTATCATTAATGATACACATACATACGATGCAGAAAAGTTGCCCATATGCGCCTTGTATCAGAAATGATACAACGACATTTTCTCTTATTGAACGAAAACAAATACTTGAAAAGACTTATTGAAGGCTTCCCAATAATCATGACAACATAAAGAAATAGGGTTTATTTTTTTCTTACTCTGAGAGAAACGTAGAAGACAGAATGAACCAAGAAATATGGGGCTTCCGCACACTTCCACCGACCACGCCTTGTCGCTCACTGGCGTTCATGTTTACCGCACAACACAACACCGATGTATCTCGTTTCGTTCTCGTTCCATTGCGTATGTATCGTACTTGATACTAGATGTGCCGCGGGCAAGTAGCCTGATTACCTTAGCATTTATAGGCGAAAATTCGGTTTGTATCATTTTTGATACACGGTGCATTTAAGGGTTAACCCTGTTTACAACCCTACTATTGTGTGTGCTCGTGCGTAGGTTCGTGTACGTGTCGAACTTTCATTTATGTGCCCTACGCGCGCGCACGTGTCCTACAGGAATGTACGTAATCTGCGTTGCGCTAGGACGCTACATGTACGCATGCATATGTGTGCATTGATTATGCACGAAGAACTCTTGCGCACGTTATGTATCGTGTGCGTGCATCTGTATAAGAATTTTAGTTTTATGGTGTGTACGTGCGGCCACGCGTGTACGTGGCGGTGATGCGAACGAAGCGCGTGTGCGTGCGCGGGGTCGAGTATATAAAGCCGGCAACCGCAGTCACGGCAGTCAGTCGCGGCGCAGACGTTGAGGTGCGCTCGTCTTCCTTCTTGCTCTTCGTCACAACACGCGCCGTAAGTACCGACTGCTTTGCTTGTCTCATGGACTTGAATTCCATCCTGGCATTCTGAATATAACAAAACACAAATGGAAAGCATGGATTGACGACAAATTTAGTGGCTATATGCATAGATTTTCAGCTACAAAGTTATTAATAATGACAGATTTTTAGTAAATAGTATGAAATTGATAATATATAGAACTCTTCCTAGGTGAAAATAAGTTTTGTTATTATTATTTTCCGAGCATAAATCAATTACTTTACATAAATTACATGAAAATTCAGTTAACATTTTTTGTATCATGCAAATAAATTTGTTAGAATTTTTCGAATAATTTTTCATCAAATGTCTTGACGTTTCTCGTCAGAAATGAAAACCCAACTGCAGAGGGCGGCCCTTGGGGTCCTGGTGACGCTGGCGCTGCTGGGGAGCGCCGCCGCCAAGCCCCACGTTCCCCCATCCGACACCCCCGACCCCCAACACGAAGATTTGGCTTTCAGTAACCAAACCCACCTCGACAACCACCACGATCAAGGCGAAAGCCTTGGTAAGGCTGACGAAGGCAACGGACCTGGTCAGATGGACGCAAGGCACACAAGAGGCGTGGTCAGCGACCCGACCAAACCTGGTCAGTTAAAACCTGGTCAGGCTGGTGCGTCTGGTCAAGCAAAAGATAGTCAGACAAGACAGGCTGGCGCAGACAACAACACAGGCAACAGTTCTGCTGCAGCAGCCAGCCAGCTCACACATAATGAGACCGGCGCTAATGAGCGACATAAGAGGAATGGTGCTCCTCGCAACACGAAGCCATCGCAGTGGGGGCCACATTGCGAGGTGGTCGTTAACAGATGCAATATTCCACAGTATGGGTCGGGGCCTAATGCGAAATATCCTACTACACCTAAATGGGATGTAAGATGTGGTCTAGAACCTATCTGTAGGCGTCCGTGGGAGTTCGAATCCTCCAGTAAGGGACAGTTGTTTACCGGGCCCCCTCGCAGACACCCATTGTACTACTCGTCACCATACGACACAACTCAACGCCGCAATTCGGGCTAGCGGAACAGGATCTGGACAGACTGGGACAGATGACCAGGTTGAACCTGGTCAGGAACCAGCAACAGAAGAACCGAAATCAGACGCTGATAATCAACCGAAATCAGACGCTGGTGCTCAGAACAGCACAAGAGAGACGCAAGCGGACTGCATGGAACCCACCTAATAGGAACTTACAATGGAAATACTAAAGACAGGCTCTGGTACTCAGGCCAGATCTGAGCTTGCAGGACAGTTGGTCAAAGCGATTTTGGATGAGACTTCGTCAGGGAAGATATGAATTTTGAATTTAGTCTAAGCGAAGAATATATTTCAAATGCAGAAAATTAAAAGTTTATTTTTGCCAAACTTATTTGTTCAAAGACACTGTCCAGCTCATAGGCTTACAAGCATGCAATAAACTAATAACACAGTTGAAAGTTTTGATTTCCCTCCACCCAAGTGATGAGACTTTTGAATGGTGTTGTGGCACTCATCAATTGGACTCATATAAATGTAACATCTTTTAATTTTTATCGTTGGAAGCCAACAAGATATTTTTATTTTTCAGTTGTTAAATTATTGTTATTGTTAGCGGAGAGTCAACCGTGTGTTAAAGAAGGCTGATAAGCATTACATAAACATTAATATAATGTGTACTAAAAATTAGAAAATCATCGTAACATATATAAGAGTGCCATTGAACAAGCTAATCTCATATTTTAACACATTGAGTTCGGCACGACCCACCAGCGCTGCAAGATGGCCTAAAAACGGCAAAGTCCGCGGATATAAAAGCCTATAACTAAAAATATACTAGTATATTTGTAGGTTCTGATGCAAAAATTTAATTTTTTTCCGTAATTTTTAAAATTTTATGATATAGTCCTGCCATTATAAATTTTTCGACAGATGCAATTAAAAAATATATAACTCAGTACTCACTGCAGTGAGTGAAAGAGAGCGCATTTTCTCGTCGACGAAAACGTGAAGTCACGTACGGACAGATGGACGGACGGACGGGCAGACAGACAGACGGACATGGCGAGCACAATAGTGCATTTTTTCCATAAATGAGAAAATGCGCTAATAACTAAATCGCTGAATTTGTCCGGAAAAAACCCCTGCAATCTACTGATGGATCGTGTCGCACTCAAGGAGTTGATAATTGAAAAATAATTGACGGAAAAACCATCCGCAAGTGAAATAATTCCGGTGGCACAGAATGAGAATGGATCCGGAAGAGCGTCAACAACAATAACGGAATTTTCACTGTTCCCTTTACCACGTTCTACTGAAATTTTCAGAGTGGTTAGGCACGAATTAAACCTTATTTAGTACCTCATGGATCAGTTTCTAGTACTCCCATAAAATAAATAAAAAGTAAATACTTAGTGATAACTTGAGCCGTGAGGGACATGGGGGACAACCCCACATCCTCAATAAACATATAAACATCAACAACAATAACACAAAAAGATACTTTTGTCTTTTAACGGTGCCTCGACGGCGACGCATGCTTTCGATATCCACAATAATCCAATGATTAACTTACGCTTTAGAATTTTTTATCATAAAGATTACCAATCTTGTTACTTTTATCAGTTAAAAATATTATGAGAAATGAGAAAGATGACATCAGTTTCAATACAACACGCGCCGGTGGGGGGTGCCTAGCATAGCTAGTAGAAGTTAGAAGCCTTTACACTATATCGTCCAGCACCAGCTGTACGTATCATTGAGGTGCGGTCCTGTAGCGTCCAGCACCAGCTGTACGTATCATTGAGGTGCGGTCCTGTAGCGTCCAGCACCAGCTGTACGTATCATTGAGGTGCGGTATCCTGTAGCGTCCAGCACCAGCTGTACGTATCATTGAGGTGCGGTCCTGTAGCGTCCAGCACCAGCTGTACGTATCATCGTCCAGCACCAGCTGTACGTACGTCGTCTTTCTAAATTGTGTTTTTATTGCATGAAACTCATTCATCCAACTGGACACATATAAGGCTTTCAATTTTAGTCAGCGCTATGACTATTAAGGTGGAGTGGTGGACATATATGATAATATGTCACCAGTTGAATTTTTTCAAATGAATAAATTTCTGCAATGTGGTACAAATATGTGTCACAAACTGCGTGTTGATATAAAATATTGCTTAGATCACATTAATTTTTTAAGATAGTGTACTAGGAAGTTGATTGCTGTTCGGAAAACATGTTTTTAATTGGTGAAGAACATGTTTTTAATTTTTTGTCTTGGTGGCCTTTGTCATGAGTGAGATGAATAGCTTTATTTCCCTATTGATTTCTACGCCCCTAGAGTGTGTGAAATGTTTGCAATAAATTGTTAAATAGCCTTTGACTTGTTGACCTTGGACTGAGTCAGTAGGACGAGTACTGCAGCCCGCGGTTGTACCGGCCCGCGATATTCTCATTTAACAGATTAAATTATTTAAAACAATAGATGGGATGAATATACGCAACAGATTTGACACTAAATGCAACAGCAATTTCTTCGCGATACTCTTTGTAACTTCAGTTCACAGACATGCCATTTTTCACTATAACTTTGCACGAAGCTCCAGGTGCAACTCTGCTCCGTCTAACCTCTTTGCCATCACGCAATTACGTTAGAGCTGCAATCATTGTAAGTTAAATTGTTCATTCTGTAGCTATTGGATACCTTTTTGTGAACTTATTTTGATCGTTTAATATTCAGTACGCGTTTTCTCCTAAAATACTCACGGCTAGACATTCGGTGGCCAAAATCATGCTTAATTATAGCCATGCGTTGCAATAAATCGATTTGAGGTCGATAAAAACTCGTTAAAAATTGGCCATATTTTAAATTATTTCTTGTAGTTTGCAGATTACGTATAGGTTGTCGATAATTGACCGCTATTAAATTAACTAATATTGGACCAGAATTAAAGTTTGTTAAAACTTGCGGAAGTAACCCACGGCTGAAATCATTTAGGCAAAGATATCTGATGTCGAGAGTCACGATACCCGGCAGCTGCTCTAGCGTCATTTACTAGCTAGTGACACGAGTACTAGTATAGTATACAAGACTGTAAACCCAATAGGTACTGGCTAATAGGCCAGTAGTATACAAGCCAGTAAAACCTAATAGGTGAAGGCAGAAAACTCGGCGTTCCGGCCTCCGATGACACCTCCAGTAGGACATGTCACACCTACACCTCCAGTAGGACATTTCACACCTGCACCTCCAGTAGGACATTTCACGAGAGGCACAGTGCATCGAGGTTGTTGTAATTGTCCATACTGGTTGTGGAAACTAGGCAAGGGACGAGTGTGATAAGTCAATTTTTCAGGATATTGATGACACACGCGAGTAGTTCCGCGCATCGTTGAACTATATAAGGTTGACCCACGAGAAGTACCAACTTTCAGTTCAGCTGTCTTGTTACGTCGCTGAGATTGAGAAACGTAAACAAACCCGTCATTGCCATGACGGATTGGTTGACTGGTTTGATCGCATTTCTGTGATTGGTTGTACGCTGTGTTCCCACAACACACAGGCTGCGGAGTGACACTACTGCCTCTGTACGCTGTGTTCCCACAACACACAGGCTGCGGGGTGACACTACTGCCCTCTGTACGCTGTGTTCCCACAACACGCAGGCTGCGGGGTGACACTACTGCCCTCTGTACGCTGTGTTCCCACAACACGCAGGCTGCGGGGTGACACTACTGCCCTCTGTACGCTGTGTTCCCACAACACGCAGGCTGCGGGGTGACACTACTGCCCTCTGTACGCTGTGTNAAGTATTCATATAACTCATAATCAACGCAACACAATATCATGAATAAGCAACACAATATCATGAATATTCATCGCAAGTATTAATTAGCACTTCATCACTACGGCAGCACATTAAACGCTATCATTATCATTAAATTCAAAAGAAATATTTGACAAAAATTCAGGAATTCCGAGTCATTATAAAACTGCTGTTGAGCGACTAAAGTTGTACACACACTTATTACCACTAAAGCTTGCAGCAGCACTCGTCACCACCACCAACACCACCACCACCACCACGGGAAGTAGTCTCATCACCACCACCACCATCACGGGAAGTAGTTGCATCACCACCACCACCATCAGTTCTCCATTCATCTTAGGTCATTCCATCCATAGAAGTTTGGAACCTGCGACATGGAGTCCATTTAGAACCTTGGCTGAACCGGTGGCAAGTCATAAGAACCTTGGCTGAACGGGTGGCAAGTCATAAGAACCTTGGCTGAACGGGTGGCAAGTCATAAGAACCTTGGCTGAACGGGTGCCAAGTCATAAGAACCTTGCTGAACCGGTGGCAAGTCATAAGAACCTTGGCTGAACGGGTGGCTAGTCATTTGAACCTTGGCTGAACCGGTGGCAAGCGCTAAGAACCTTGGCTGAACGGGTGGCAAGTCCAGAGTCTTGGCTGAGTGTGTGGCAAGTCCAGAGTCTTGGCTGAGTATATGGCAAGTCCAGAGTCTTCTTTGAGTGTGTGGCAAGTCCAGAGTCTTGGCTGAGTATATGGCAAGTCTAGAGTCTTGGCTGAGTATGTGGCAAGTCCCGAGTCTTGGCTGAGTGTGTGGCATGTCCCGAGTCTTGGCTGAGTGTGTGGCAAGTCCCGAGTCTTGGCTGAGTGTGTGGCAAGTCCCGAGTCTTGGCTGAGTGTGTGGCAAGTCCAGAGTCTTGGCTGAGTGTGTGGCAAGTCCAGAGTCTTATACTGCTTAGTGCCTACTGCTTACTGCTTACTGCTTACTGCTTAGTGCTTAGTGCTTACTGCTTAGTGCTTGCTGCTTACTGCTCAGTCTTAATGACCACTTTTAGCTACCCAATATAATACCTATATTTCCGACAACAACTAATAATACTTACTACTTAGTCCCTGCTACTTAATTTCACTTGCTGCTTAGTCATTTTCAGTTCATTCTATTCTCTGCTTAGTAGCTGCTACTTAATCCTACATGCTTACTAGTCCCTGATACTTAATCCCATTAAATACTACTGGCTCTTACTACTTAGTTCGTACTACTTAGTCCTTGTTTCTAAGTTATCATAATCAGTTGATACCTCTTAGTCCGCACTGCTCACCACCCCTTGCTCCTTAACCCTGTTTGCAACCCTTCTCCTTACTCCTTAACCCTGTTTACAACCTTACTATTGTGTGTGCTCGTGCCTTGGTTCGTGTACGTGTCGAACATTAATTTATGTGCCCTACGTGCGCGCACGTGTCCTACAGGACTGTACGTAACCTACCTTGCGCTAGGACGGTACACGTACGCATGCATGCACGAAGAACTCTTGCGCACGTTATGGATCGTGTGCGTGCATCTGTATAAAATTTGAGCTTTATGGTGTGTACGTGCGGCCACGCGTGTACGTGACGGCGATGCGAACGAAGCGCGTGTGCGTGCGCGGGGTCGAGTATATAAAGCCGGCAACCGCAGCCACGGCAGTCAGTCGCGGCGCAGACGTTGGGGTGCGCTCGTCTTTCTTCTTGCTCTTCGTCACAACGCACGCCGTAAGTACCGACTGCTTTGCTTGTCTCATGGTCTTGAATTCCATCCTGGCATTCTGAATAATGAACTAACAAGAAGATGGAATAGCCGTATTTTGTTGAATAAGCCTTAAATAGTGTGAAGTTTCATGACGCATTCTGAATATAACAAAACATAAATAGAAAGCTCGGATTGACGACAAATTTAGTGGCTATGTGCATATATTTTCAACTAAAATTTAATAATAATGACAGATTTCGGTAAATAGTAATGAAATAATAATAAATAGAACTCTTCGGTGGGGGAAATAAGTTTTGTTCATATTATTTTCCCAGCATAAATTAATTACTTTACATACATTACTTGGAACTTCATCTAAAAATTGTGTATCGTGAAATTGTAATTGGGTGCAAGCTGACCTGAGGTCACGACCTTTAAATCAGTCATACACGCTGCATGAAAGCTCTTTTACAAGCGTCACAAACGTAAAAGTTTACGCCACACTCGTATGTTAACAAAAAGTCCCATTAAAAAATTATATTCATATATATTATTATATTATATTTATTATTTTCAACATAAAAAAACATTTCGCTATGCAACATCCTGAAGAAAACAGAAACAATGTACTAACATCATTCATACATTCATATTTTGGCATCGCTTACATCTGATACAGTCATAGAGTGTCCTTTCCCTCCATTTCTTGCTTCCAAACTTTCAGCCCATAGTCTTTCACTCGCTTATTCATTTCTCTTTTCCACTCTTTTTCATCTCACTCTATTCCAATAGCACCCCGTACTGTCACCGCCCATTCGTCCTTTAGCCCAGCGGGTCCATGGCGCACCCATGCTTCATGCATACCACACTTACGCACCACTGCCCGACATCTACGTGCCCATTTGCTCACCTTCATGTTCCACATTTACATCTTTCGTGCCCAACGTTCATCGTTCATTCGCTCCAGTCTCACTTTATAAATCAAACTGATCTCATTCTTCTTTCCTTAAAGATACTCCATCCCCTGTCTCCTCTCAGGGCCTCTACCGCAGTCCACCTTGGGACTACTAGTGCAATCTCGCCACTCTATTCTGTACCAATAAATGCAAATAAATTTGTAAACTAATTTTTCGAATTCGTTTTCATTGAATTTCTTGACGTTTCTCATCAGAAATGAAGATCAAACTGCTGAGGACGGCCCTTGGGGTCCTGGTGACGCTGGCGCTGCTGGGGAGCGCCGCCGCCAAGCCCCACGTTCCCCCACCAGACACCCCCGACCCCCAACCCGAAGATTTGGCTTTCAGTAACCAAACCCACCTTGTCAGCCACCACAATCAAGGTGAAAGCCTTGGTAAGTCTGACGAAGGCAACGGACCTGGTCAGACGGACGCAAGGCACACAAGGGGCGTGGTCAGCGAGCCGACCAAACCTGGTCAATTAAAACCTGGTCAGGCTAAGGCGTCTGGTCAAGCAAAAGATCATGGGGCTAAGGCGTCTGGTCAAGCCAAAGATCATGGGGCTAAGGCGTCTGGTCAAGCCAAAGATCATGGGGCTAAGGCGTCTGGTCAAGCAAAAGGTCATGGGGCTAAGGCGTCTGGTCAAGCAAAAGATCATGAGGCTAAGGCGTCTGGACAAGCAAAAGCTAGTGAGGCTAAGGCGTCTGGTCAAGCAAAAGCTAGTGAGGCTAAGGCGCCTGGTCAGGCAAAAGATAGTCAGACAAGTCAAGTTGGTGCAGGCAACAACACGAGCAACAGTTCTGCTGCAGTAGCCAGCCAGCTCACACCTAATGAGACCGGTGCAATTGAGCGACATAAGAGGATGGATAGTTGCACGCCCAATAGGAGGATTTTCCAGAAAACTACACCTAAACGTGATCCAAACTGTGTGCCAACGCCTAGTCAACCTAGTCGTGGATCTCAGGGATACCAAAATAGTCAGCATGGTGCTTGGACGAGTTCGAGGAGATACAGAGACACGGATAGCGTAACAGGATCTAGTCAGACCGGGACTGATGACCAGGCCGAACCTGGTCAGGAACCAGCAACAGAAGAACCGAAATCAGACGCTGACAATCAACCGAAATCAGACCCTGATAATCAACCGAAATCAGACGCTGGTACTCAGACCGGCACAAATGAGAGGCGCAAGAGGACTGCAAGGAACCCACCTAATAGGAGGATCTTACAATGGCAATACTAAAGACAGGAACGATTGCTCAGGCCAGATCTGATCAGACTGGGGCCAACTGATCTTGCAGGACAGTTGGTCATAACAATTTTGGATGAGACTACGTCAGGACGAATATGGTTACACTGACAGGTGATTTCATTGAATTCAGTCTAGGGCGAGCTTCTTACATTTAGAATATATTTTGAATGCAAAAAATTCGAATTTTTTTGTCAAAATTATTTGTTCAAAGATTGTTCAAAGCTCAAAGGTTTAAAAAGCATGCAATAAACTAATGACACAGTTGCAAGTTTTGATTTCCTTCCATCCAAATAATGCAAATGATACTCTTGAATAGTGTTAGCACTGCGTCAATTGGACTCGTATGCAAATGTAACATCTTTTGAATTTTTGATCGTTAGAAACCAACAAGATATTTTTATTTTCAGTTTTGAAATTATTGTTATTATTAGCGGAGAATTAAGCGTGCGTTATTAAGGGGTGATAAGCATTGCCAAAACACTAATATAATGTGTACTAAAAACTGGAAATTCAACGTAACATACATGAAAGTTTTATTGAACAAGCTAAGCTCATATTTTAATACATTGGCATGGCAGGGTGGCCCAGTGGTTACAGTTCAGAGTACCAAGATTGGCGCAGAGAGGCACGGGTTCGATCCCAGCTCTGTGCGCCAGTTTCTGTTCAGAATCGGCGAGGAGGCCGGGCGGTTAAGCACAGCAGAATTGTAGCAGTGAGTTGCGAGTTCGAGACCTCAAAATGCTGTGAATGTTCTGCGACGTTAAGAATCGGCGACAGGCGTATGGCCTAATAAACGCTGAAACCGCTATTATTATTATTATTATTATTATTATTATTGAGTGCGGCACAACACACCAGCCCGAGCAGATGGCCTAAAAACGGCCAGGTCCGCGGATAAAAAGGCCTAAAATTCTAATATTCTAGTAAATTTGTACGTTTCGGTGCAAAAATTAAATTTTCATTTTCCGTATATTTTGAAATATAATGAGGTAGTCAAGCCATCAGAAATTTCTCGATAGATGCAATTGGAAAAAACTAAATATCGGAATTTGTCAGGAAAAAAGACCCTGCAACCTACTGATGGATAAAGCCGCACTCAATCAGATGAAAATTGAAATAAATGATTGACGGAAAACCCATCCGAAGGTAAAACAATTCCGGGGGCACAGAATGAGAATGGCTCCGGAAGAGCGTCAACAACAATAACACTACGGAGATAATTTTGTCTTTTAACGGAGCCCTGACAGCAACGCATGATTTCGATATTCAAAATAATTCACTGATTAACTTACGTTGTAGATTTTTTATCGTAGCTCGTAAGTATTACTAAACTCTTGACTTTCATCAGTTCAATATATTATAACAATAGCGGTTTCAGCGTTTCTTTGTGTCGCCGATTCTTAACATCGCAGAACATTCACAGCATTTTGAGGTCTCGAACTTGCAACTCNTACAAGACTGTAAACCCAATAGGTACTGGCTAATAGGCCAGTAGTATACAAGCAAGTAAAACTAGTATAGTATACAAGACTGTAAACCCAATAGGTACTGGCTAATAGGCCAGTAGTATACAAGACAGTAAAACTAGTATAGTATACAAGACTGTAAACCCAATATGTACTGGCTAATAGGCCAGTAGTATAAAAGCAAGTAAAACTAGTATAGTATACAAGACTGTAAACCCAATAGGTACTGGCTAATAGGCCAGTAGTATAAAAGCAAGTAAAACCTAATAGTTCAAGGCAGAAAACTCGGCGTAATTTTGCGCGGCGTTCTTGCCTCCGATGGCGGACCCCCGACCCCTGCACCTCCAGTAGGGCGTCACATGAGGCGCAGCACATCGAGGTTGTAGTTGCCTATGCTGGTAGTGGCAACTAGGCAAGAGACGGGTGTGATTAGTCAGTTTTTCAGGATATTGACCCATGGTTGAACTATATAAGGTTGACCCATGGTTGAACTATATAAGGTTGACCCATGGTTGAACTAGTATAAGGTTAACCAATGGTTGAACTAGTATAAGGTTGACCCATGGTTGAACTATATAAGGTTGACCCATGGTTGAACTATATAAGGTTGACCCATGGTTGAACTATATAAGGTTGACCCACGAGGATTTCCGTCTTTCAGTTCAGCTTTCTTGTTACGTCTCTGAGATCGAGAAACGTAAACAATCCCGTCACCCCCATGACGGATTGATTGACTGGTTTGATCGCATTTCGGTGATTGGTTAATGCTTGTGACGTCACTGAGATCAGTGACGTCACGGGCGAACAACAAACTACATCCACAGGCGAACAACAAACTACACAACAGTGATCCTCTCATGGGTTAACCTTATACTAGTGCAACCATGGGTCAACCTTATACTAGTGCAACCATGGGTCAACCTTATATAGTTCAACCATGGGTCAACCTTATACTAGTGCAACCATAGGCTTCTTCATCCTCGGGACGAAAGCCAGTATAACATCCAGTGTTGTGGGCGAGGACGGGAAGTTATTTACTAGTATTAATGGCTAGCCCATATCGCACGTTAACTAATTAGAAAAAATAAAGCGCTCAATTTGTTGAAGTATGATATATTGTTAATGGAAACTCATGTTAAAGCCAAGCTTTGCACGGCTGTGTGGTTCTCGTACATCAGCGTTGCTCATGGTTGGGCCAGTGATGTCATCCGCCTTTACTGAAGACTCCCCGACCGCAGGCCAGTCCAAGTGAAATTGCTCTCTTAACTGGAAATTCAACTAACATTGTTTATTCAGTTAATGTGTCAATGATGAAATGTGTCAATGATGGAATGTGTCAATGATGGAATGCGTCAATGATGAAATGTGTCAATGATGAAATGTGTCAATGATGAAATGTGTCAATGATGAAATGTGTCAATGATGGAATGTGTCAATGATGAAATGTGTCAATGATGAAATGTGTCAATGATGAAATGTGTCAATGATGAAATGTGTCAATGATGAAATGTGTC
>NW_025941238.1:0-23697 GCF_000764305.2 Hyalella azteca | reverse complement strand
GACTAGTAGTGACTGTAGCTGATAGCACAGTGCACAGCACTATCAATAGATCTACCATCTACTAGTTTTATGTCCTATAAATCTACCAGACTCTACCCTCTATACACACCGACTAGTAGTGACTGAGTGACTGACTGCACTGGTCCCATTTAATTCAGACCAATAAACCAATACTAAACATAAACTGAACGATAACCAAACAAACCTCATACGACTTGAAACAAGACTTAAGTTATAAGAAAAGCTAACACTGTTAGAAATAAACATGTGCACAATTCAAATATTTAATATCCATTCACTGCATTTAATTATTATATATATATATATAGACTTTTAATTGTAATTGTTTTGTTTCTAGTTTTAAATTCACATATTTAAAGATTGAAATTAAATATTTTAATTAGAATACTTGTATTAGGGTGGAAAATCTTTCTAATTGCCTAAAAGGTCAATACAATCTCAAACTCTCAATATACAGGGTGGGGCAGAACCGATTGAGCAGTTTTGAGGTAAAATTAAAGAGTAATGGAGATACATAAAGAAGAAAGTTTATTTTCCTAGAGGTTAGTATAACATCATTTAGAATATTTATGTTTTGAAAACAATATCTGGGAGATGGGGGCCGTTAGCTGCAACACACACACTATTAATCTAGCTAACACATTTAAATTGTATATTGTAATCAATATATAACAAATAGTCAAATAGTTAAAGACTACTTATAGCCTTATAAGAATTAGCTAAGCTGCTAGCTACGTACAATGTATTGTACACTTTATGCCTCTGTACCAAAAACATTCAATTTATTGGAACCTATTATACACACTAAACTGACTAAAGGCAACAATTTTATATACCAATTTGTCATTCATAGTACATTATACTAAACCATGAATACTAAACCTCAATATAAATTAAAGACTGCCACTCAATATATTTAAATATAAGAAAAAATTTAAAAAATCGAAAAAATAAAAAAATCATGATTTTTTTATAAAAAAATTAAGTGATTTAATCACATGATTTAATCATTTTGATTTTATCATTGCCAACCCTGGCCACTATGCTTATTATTTATTAATATCAATTTCAAAACTCCACATTTGGGTATAGACCGCCATGGGTATAGGACAAGGCAGCAGACACACAATGACTGCTGCCACAAGGCAGCAGACTGCCAAAAGGACCTCCCGTCCTAGAATTCCACTATGGATGGCATAACCACAGTAATACTTGAACTGCTATGAAATTTCAACTGTAGGCTGTACCTACCAGGCTACCAGTGAGTGCTATAAGTAGTGTTGCAAAGCATATCACTTCATTTAAGTTTAATTTGAACTGATAAAATTGAAAACCTGGTTGTAATTGTGTCAGTGTTCAGACTGGTAGACTGGCAGTCTGGCACCATTATATACCTACTACATACTCAATATCTCACATTTGATTAATAGTATTTCAATAAATAATGCATGTGGCTGCAGTTCAAACTGAGTTCACTTTTGCCGCAATATTTATAAAACTTTAAATATTAAAATAATAATAAGGAGAAGAATGATTGATTCCTACAAGGCTACAACAACCTCCACCTCCACCAGTGAAGTGATCTCACTCACTGAAATTACCAAGCTATAATCAAGCTTATGAATATTATTACCTATGTAGTACAGAGCTATTACCAAGGTTATGAACATTATTACCTATGAAGTACAGAGCTGTTATCAACTATCAAGCTTATGAACATTATTGCTTATGAAGATCCGAGGCCAGAGCTATTGCCAAATACCAAACTTATGAATATTTTTACCTATGGAGTTCAGAGCTATTGAGTTTGCAAGTTTTGAGTGCCCTGATTGGATGTCAGCGGAATTTATGCATTACTCCGGTTGTCCTATTACGGTATTCGGAACGAGGTTATGCCGTAGCGGCTTCAAAATTTACAGTATGTGTATGGTACTCTTAATCCTGTTAGTTGTTGCAACGTGTGCGGTGTCGAATTTGAACAATTGAGGTGTAAATGTTTGCGCTCCCAAAACAACAATGATAATACCAGAGAAAACAGAGATATATTCGTTTTTTTTTTCTTTAGGAGCACAAATTACACAACGGATATTTGATTTGAATGCACGGAAATATTCTCATTGACGCACCTATTCAATTCAATCACAAATTAAAAATTGTGGGATGACTCAACAACATTTAGATGCACTATTGAAACGCCTGACGATTCAAGATGTTCGACGCCTCCAGAATATTTCTGAAGAAGAATGACGGACGTTTTGATTGGAGATGTTATTCACGAATAATATTTAATAATACGCAGCATGGATACATTGAGAGCCACACGTTCAGCATAGCCTCCGTAACGAAATTAGCATTAAATGCTCTGAGGTACCTGGTGGTTTAATTACATATATGCTCTGAATTTTATAGCATCGTGGCTTAGATTTACTCACCCGCCTACCCGCCATGCAAGAGTTTCTCTCTAAATTCAAGCGTCAAACAAAATCTTCAAGATTTACGTGCATTACAACTCCTGTAAGCATGTAATGAAACACCAAGCATAAGTGTTACATTATTTCCAGTGGCGTTCTCTGGTAGTCATTTGTGGAGTTTTAATTTAGCGCTACACAAAAAATAATAATTATATAATAAAAACCAAGCAAGTAATTCGAAAAATATTAATTGAACCCTGTTTCAAAAAAGCCAACTTGCAATTTAAGTTTACAATTGGTTTGTCAGGTAGGTTTGTGAATTTGCGCTCAAGTTGGGGGGTGATATGCATAAGTCGCTCCTCACTGCGAAAAATTTTCTGTATCATGCGTTAAAAAATTGTTTCTCAGGCTGACTGTATTAAGTGACATTCGACAGGTGGATTTTAAACTGGGACGTGGGAAAACTTTAATTATAATACATCAAATCCTGACCAATGGGGAAGCTTTTTTGCCCGATTTCCATATCTATTTTTTTATTTAATGGGAAGGAAAATGAGTTGACATGATGAAAAAATTGCTGGGAACTGAAACAAACAGAAAATTGACATGTTCAGGTGGCAGGCAGGATCTAGGGAATAGAGAGGCACTTGTCACTAGACGCTACTGCCAGGTTCATCGACTTAGACTTAGCATACCACACTCAATGAACTATTGGTGTAAAAGTCACTGTAAACCATCATATCGAAGTGGTATATACTGCAAAATATCGAGTCTATTCTGTATTGCAATTGATGAAGAATTGGGTCAGAGAATTTTTTAGGTGAAATTGTTATATATGTATCTAATTTTCAAACATACAAACTTGCAAAAAATTCATCGAGCACACAGTTTGAATATTTACCGTCATGCATTCAATATATCCGTACCAATGTGTCCGAATTTTTTTTCATTCAGTAGTGATAATTGCTTGGTTTCGTTATCAAGTGTATATATCATTTCGATTTAATAAAAGTCATATAAAACATCAAAGTCACCAACTTATCGAAAATTGATCAAGTTTGTCATCATAGTATTTTAAAAACTATGTTGGACAATAGGAATACCACACTTGACACTTAACATACATACATGATACATGCATGAATGTCGGCGAAAGTGCTCAATTAGTAAAATAACTAAATATCTTCTAATTTTATTGGTATTTACTTATTCACCAACAAATTAACCTTATATCAGTGTCTATATATCCTAATTTTCATGTATATATATTTATATATATGTATATAAAATGCTTTACCTACCACCACCGTTGCAGAAGACATGTCGGCTATTCAGCGGGCATACAATGGATTTTCCTCAACAGAATACTCGAGTCAACCATGAAATATTTTTGATAGCTATTTGCTGTATATTCTCGCTTAAAAGTAGATATACGGCTGTATTTGGTATGTGCACACGTTAAAAGTTACAGTGCAAGCTTAAATAGGATCATTTATGTCTAATAATGTGACATGAATTGTTTTTCATGTTAACGATCTTTTTGATATATCTAAAGTACTTTAATTGACTCGTATGCGATTATGTTCCTCTTTTCATCCTGCCTAATATTTCAGATTGAATTTTGCAGCCATGCAGGCATTACGAAGGAGATGTGGCAACCGCGCCTCTGTGGCGCCTTCGTACCCCCAAAATTCCATAATTTCGGTCATAAGTTAACAATTACTAAAAAATAACTGGATCAACATATGAAATTTCATAATTTAGCCACATTTTCGTTTAAGAAATGGCCGGCCAACCTAGCGAAGAACCTTGTAAGGTAACAGTGCAGCCTGTCTGAGGCTCTTACGTTGACAGGCCACCCTGCCTTCCAGCGCACTTCTCAGTTCCTCCTGCGCTGGCGAGTAGAGGAATGTAAAGTTGGGGTCATTGATTACATTTACTCGTCACGCAGAAACGTTTATTCCGAACTCAACTGACAATAGCCCTTTCAGGCTCCAAAATATAATTCTTTGACATAATAAATATATTCTTAACTTTCTGGTGGATGAACGACAGGAATCCGAATAAATATTTGTGCAAAAATAATTTAAGTCTTCATATAATATCTATATTTCCCAAAAATTAATTAAGTTTGGCATCGCGAAATTGGATAATAATTTGTTTATAATTTTGATTGTACACTTCAGTGTATGAAGTATTTCATAATTTAATAATAACAAACTTTGCAGAATACATTTTGATATTTTTATGGGTAACCAAATAAGTGATGAACTTAAGAAAACCGATAGATTTCACCATCATATGAGGTATCAGCGGCGGAAATGAAGGTAAAGTTTGAAGACGAGCCAATGAATGTTACTTTAATCCATACAAATGCAGGATGATATGAGTAAATTCTTACTCGGTTAGCCATATTAAAAAAGCAGTTCGTCATCCAACGAAAATTGCGAGCTTAAACTCAAGTATTCATTGATCGCGGCCATGCGGATGCACGAGTACAGTATAGTAATATACGAGTGTGAGTATCTAGGATACTATAATTAAGTTACTAACAACAACAAACTTGTTAGCAACACATTCATGATGACTTCTTCTCGTTCTCTTTTCTTGTCATGTATACTATGGTTACCCATGTATAGAAGAAATTCATTATATTGGAAAATTAACTGATTTTCACGATATATCAAGAATGAAGTGTAAATCCTCAGGAGAATAATGCATTTCAATACGACTTTTTCCACCATAATTATATTATTCTTTATAAGTTCATCACGTATAAAACTTTCAATAATTCTCTTCCCGACCTTAGAGTAATTGATTCGGATGCTCAACCGCTCTTCCCTAGTTACTCATACGCCGCGTGTACGCCGGAATTTTGGAAGTCCTATTGGGCTACTAGAATCAAAGTCTGCAATATTACTGATAGCCTGTATTTTCAGTCTCTACATTCAGGGATTAAACATAAACAATTATTAGCGACATTAGTTTAGATGTCGTGCGAAGTGAGGACGAGTTCGTTAATAGCCTTACCTGATAGTGATTACACGGAGTCAAGATTAATAGAATACTTATTTAAGATTATATATTTATTATTAGAATGCTTATTTGAGAGAAACACAGTTTAGAAATTATTATAGTTACGACACTATTGGACGTCGCAGGATGAGCATATATTCGTTAAACGTTACCCGCTCAAGACTGAAGGTCTTGGTGTGCTACAGAGCTGTACAGGCACGGCCTAGGTGACGTCATCAGGACGTCAGCCGCTGCCGTGTAAATGAAGAAGACTTAACATGAACGTTGACATGAACACGTCCAAATAAGGAAGTTGACGTGAACGTGTCCAAATAAGGAAGTTGACATGAACGTGTCCAAATAAGGAAGTTGACATGAACGTGTCCAAATAAGGAAGTTGACATGAAGATATTCAAGCGCGCATGGCAGCAAAAATGTCAACATTTCTCACATGACTGTAGCGTGGAAGATAGACACCACTTAGCTGAGGCTCGAACCTTCAACTCAATTCTCCAATCTTGGTTGGTGTCTGTTCTCAATTTCTCTGCCAGAAGCTGAGGGGCTAAACGTTTAGTTATTACAATAATCGGAAGAATGAATCAATCACATTCTCTACTTGAGAGAAATAATAGGGTGACGATCGACCTATTCTTGTGCACAGGCTTCATTCAGTTGCACAACTCGGCCCGCTAGCGCATCTGCTGCGATCATATTACCAATTTTGTGGCTCTTATCTACATATCAAAATTACCTACTGATGGATTTGGTTNCAGTTGCACAACTCGGCCCGCTAGCGCATCTGCTGCGATCATATTACTAATTTTGCTACACTTATGTACATATCAAAATTAGCTACTGATGGATTTGGCAAGTTTTAATGTATGTCAAAATTGTAAGGACAATTTAAATAATTTCCATATATTATATTAACAGAGCAATTCTGCGAAATATTATTGCCTCGCTAACGAATTTATTGCGAAATGCTGACGTCTATTCATCTAACTTAGTGACCTTGGAATCAGCGTTGTGCGTCGCTCAGCAACCACTAGTCTGTTTTTTTTTGTAAATTTGTTGTTTTACAATTCTTCTGCCTAAAATATAAGGGTAAAACGTAAGAAAAGGCCACTTATAAGGTCAGAGTTTAGTAAATTCAGGCTTTTCAGTGGTTGCTGTTCATATCAGCCTCCTGTTAAATCAGATAACCATGAAAATTTCTTTATTTAGGGAAGCTGCTGAAGAAAACTATCAAATTGAGGGCAGACTACCGTAACTGAGAGTTAAAAAAAAAACTTTGCGACCCAGATCACGCTAACACCCGTTGATTGCAAATTTGCAATTTGTTTTTCGTTAAAACAACGTTCTATCGACGTTTTAAAATGGTTTGTTGAAATGTTTAAAGAATATAATCAATATTTGTTAAATAGCTTCAAACAAGGAAGCGGGCTCCCATCACCGGCAAGAAAGTAACACAATACTTGTCAGTTCATGTCTATACAAGAGTTGTATGTTGTATTGATACAATCACACAACTCTGTATGGGGGCTGATAATACAGCGTTGCTGTCTCTCTGGTGGCAATGGCAAACTGATAACTCGGGCAGGTGTAGAATTGTGGTGACTCTGGTACGAGTGCAATAAAATTTCATTCAAATGCACTTTTTTCATCACGTTTTACACTTGCAACTAGGTAAACTGAAAAAGAATAATTTATAATGCAGAAATATTTTTTTAGTTTTAGATAGATAACAAAAGTATACGTCACTAGAGCCAGAGTACGAGAAGAAGTCATCATGAATGTGTTGCTAACAAGTTTGTTGTTGTTATTAACTTAATTATAGTATCTTAGATACCCACACTCGTATATTACTGTACTGTAATATACGAGCTCGGACTAATATAGCTATAGCTACTATACTTTGAGCTCGGATTTTCGTTGGATGACGAACTGCTTTCTTAATATGGCTAACCGAGCAAGAATTTACTCATATAATCCTGCATTTATATGATGAAGAACATTCATTTGTTCGTATTCAAACTTTACCTCCGTCTTCGCCGCTGATACCTCATATGGTGATACAATTCATTGGTTTTCTCGTGCTTATCACTTCAAAATCTGATCAATTTCCGGATAATATAGATATTATATTAATTCTTAGAGAACTCTTGCACAAATATTTATTCGGATTTCTCCGCTTGTACCAAAGAATCCTACGCAATCAGATTTTAATTAGAAATAATTAATTTTGGAGCCTCAAAAGGCTATTGTCGGCAGAGTTCGGAATAAACGCTACTGCGTGACGAGTAAACTTAATATAATACTCCGACTTAACATTCCACTAGCCGCCAGCGCCGGAGGAACTGATAAGTGCTCTAGAAGGCAGGGTGGCCTGTCAACGTAAGAGCCTCAGACAGGCTGCACTGTTACCTTACAAGGTCCTCCGCTAGGTTGGCCGGCCATTTCCTTAAACGAAAATGTGGCTAAATTATGAAATTTCATATGTTGATCCAGTTATTATTTAGTAATGTTAACTTATGACCGAAATTATGGAATTTTGGGGGTACGACAGAATAATTAAATAAGAGTGTTGCCTCCACTGCGAACCATTCAGCTAGCAGATTTTCCGTGCCTATTTACTTTGCATATTAAATACATCACATTTTCCTTTTCTTCATTTTTCTCTTTCTGAATCCACTTGTAGATATACGAGCAAAGAAATAAAACATTTGCTGGGAAGTTCATTCGAATTGAAGCAAAGCGTGTTTAAATGGCAAAATAAATCGTCACTAATGAAAGACAGTGAAAAACAGCTTAAAAAGCGTTGCCAATAAGAAATGTACATGTGCCTGTAACATCCACGCGTTGCTACTAAGAAATGTTCATGCTTTTCAGTGGTTGCTGTTCATATCAGCCTCCAGTTAAATCAGATAACCATGAAAATTTCTTTATTTAGGGAAGCTGCTGAAGAAAACTATAAAATTAAGGGCAGACTACCGTAACTGGGAGTTAACGAAAAACTTTGCAACCCAGACGACGCTAACACCCATGGATTGCAAATTTGCCAGTTGGTTTCGTTAAAAAAAGTTTTATCGACGTTTTGAAATGCTTTGTTGAAAGGTTTAAAGAATATAATCAATATTTGCTAAATAGCTTCAAATAAGGAAGCGGCCTTCCCATCACCGGCAAGGAAGTAACGCAACACTTGTCAGTTCGTGTGTATACAAGAGTTGTATGTTGTATTGATACAATCACACAACTCTGTATGGGGGCTGATAATACAGCGTTGTTGTAGCTCTGGTGGCGATGGCAAACTGATTATTCTGGCAAAGGTAGCATTGCGGTAACTATGGTAGGAATAGCACTGTGGTAACTCTGGCAGGAGTGCAATAAAATTTCATTCAAATGCACTTTTTTCATCACGTTTTACACTTGCAACCAGGTAAATTAAAGAAGGAATAATTTATTAAGCGGAAATCTTTTTTTAGTTTTAGATAGGTAACAAAAGTATACGTCACTAGTCACACAGTACGAGCAGAAGTCATCATGAATGTGTTGCTAACAAGTTTGTTGTTGTTATTAACTTAATTATAGTATCTTAGATACTCACACTTGTATATTACTGTACTGTAATATACGAGCTCGGACTACTATACCTATAGCTACTATACTTTGAGCTCGGATTTTCGTTGGATGACGAACTGCTTTTTTTAATATGGCTAACCGAGCAAGAATTTACTCATATCATCCTGCATTTATATGATGAAGTAACATTCATTTGTTCGTATTCAAACTTTACCTCCGTCTTCGCCGCTGATACCTCATATGGTGATACAATTCATTGGTTTTCTCGTGCTTATCACTTATTATAGCGACCCATAAAAATATCTAAATATATTTTGCAGCGCAAAATATTAATAAATAATAAAAATCACAATGCACATAAATTTGCAATAGAAATTCTCAAAGCAAATCAAAATTGAATAAGTAATGCAAAAGCAAAAAAACTTTGATGAAAAATAAATTATTTACAAATTCCTAGATTAAACATGTTGTAATTTTAATCTGGACCTCTATTGCTTCTCTAGTTTACGTCTATTCGCTAATTGTTTTGCTACAACAAAAATAACTCTTTGAAGCCTGATAAGGTTTTTATCGGTGGGTTTCGAAATAAAAGTTAGGGCGTGGGGAGTATAGTTCATCCTATACCCCAACTTTACATTCCTCTAGCCACCAGCGCTGGAGGAACTGATAAGTGCGCTAGAAGGCAGGGTGGCCTGTCAACGTAAGAGCTTCAGACAGGCTGCACTGTTACCTTACAAGGTTCTTCGCTAGGCTGGCCGGCCATTTATTAAACGAAAATGTTACTACTTTACGATTTCTAAAGTTAATCCAGTTATTTTTGTAATTTTCGAAAGAAAATTAAGGAATTTTGTTGGTCCGACGGAGGCCACTAATAAATGTTCAGTGCATGTATCTGTAACTTTCACGTGGGCGAGATGTAAACTGCTAGCCTACATAGCAGACGCTACCGAAATACTCTCTTTTTACTTTATTTTATGCCTTTTACGGCTCAAGAATTCTCCAAGGGTGATTTTCGAAAATCGCAAAGAGGATGAAACTTAGTGACATATGGCTCAAACTCCGTACTATTAATCTATCAAAAATTCTCTTATACTATTAAGGTCATTCAATTACATTTATCCTACCATATCTAGCCTTGATATTTTAACGCTGTTCATTTTTTCAAGTATCATTATTAATTTTAGAATAAAATTAATTTTTTTACTGATAATGTTAGTATTTTGGTAATGACAAAAATTGTTTGGCTTACTCACATATTTTAATACAATGAATTCCACATGTGCACTCACTAACGTGTCTCATTTGAGTGAGGTGGATGATGTTTGTGATAATAAAATGTTGTGATAATATATAAAAATTTGCATTTTTTTAATTATAATTCCTTTAATTTTAATTTAAAACTTTAATACTTCCGTATAAAATTATCACGGACACGGAGGAATTCTCTTTGGTCAGAACTTACATATATGTGCCCCAACTTGCCATCGACCGTGTACTCAAGGTGATTAACTGGTGTGACATGTAGTTTCGATTCGATAAATAACCTGGTGGCTGCTAAAATTGTATAGAATGGAACTGGAAATTACGTCGCAACTTCCACGGCGGTGGCAAGTTCTCGGTTCATATTAGTCTACCTTACGAAAACTTCGTCCCTCATAAAAAATACTTATTCGAGGAGAAACTACAATTTTTTACCCACCTGTTTACTCATCACTTCAGTGACATATTTCGATGATATATGAGTCGCCACTCAGCAGATACTACACTTAACTTGCCGCCCTTCCAAAAAATCTTATATTATTTATTAGAACTACTATTTATTTGAGTTATGTTACCACATAATAGCCATGAAGCTGTTCCGTCACCGCGAGAAAGATTTCGTTCAGTTTTGTTCACCAACTACATCGTTTCCATTGAAGGACGCCAGACGGCGACACAAGCAGGATTTGAAAATTCGTAATATATACTGAAATCTCGTTGCTCCGAAGAGATATCCTGTCAATGAACACGAATCTTGCTGCTTGATAGTGCACTTTTGTTTATAATTAGATTAGAGATAATTTATTTAGTGGGAATATTGCGGCCCCTTTAATAGCGGATTGCAAAGTAAATATTTACCACGCCTAGACATGAGTGCTGTGGCGACTAAAACCGCATTAAACTTAGATATTGTAGTGAATTTACTAGGGCGGCGGTAAAATTTTGTGTCGATGATTAATACGTGAAAATAAGCAAGCGCTGATAACCGTAATAATGTGCAGCGATGATAGTTTTTACATTGACCGTGATAATTTCCGGCTCAGGTAGCCGTTACGGAGACCGTGGCCGTGAAAAGCTTTGAGTCTACGATCAGAAGGACCAATGATCGCGAGCACTGTGCATTACGGTCTGGATTACGGAGTTCAAGTGTAGTCTGCAGCTTCGCTCAGAAGCTGAGTGCAGTTATAGCCTGCTGAGGCTGGGCATTGACTTCAGAGCTAATTTGTGGTCTGCAGCCACACTCCTGCGGTGGCCACCTGATGGCCTCTTCACGCGCCATGATGACCGCCATCTTGTATATTGTAGTGTGTAGCGGCTACCTGATGGCCTCACCGAGTGCCATGCTGACCGCCATCTTGTATATTGTAGTGTGTGGCGGCCACCTGCATGATTGCCTCTCCGGGCGCCATGCTGACCGCCATCTTGTATATTGTAGTGTGTGGCGGCCGCCTGATGGCCTCTCCGGGCGCCATGTAATCAATTGATTGATTACGTAATTCTGTGGACCTACAATGGTACGTTTAACTTCGTTTGTTTTGAAACATCCAAGATCAATTCCAATGTATAACGATCGCTATGCACCCGAAAATGAAAATATTTCTTATATACTTTTTATTATGAGGGTAAGAATGGACCACCCGAGGTGATCAGGGTTGAGGCGGTAATTAGCTAATAGACAAACTAATCAGTAGGGTAATTAATATCTGGAGTTTTTCGTTAATGGAATAATTATTTAGTGAAGTAATTAGTTAGGGTAATTAATTAGTGGAGTAAAGAGTTCTGGGGTAATAATGTAGATGAGTAATTGAATACATGTATAGGAAGATTATGTGCATGTGATGTAGTGTGTAGACGTGTAGGTGTTATGAAGCTAGTTACGTACACAAACAAACGCACACGTTACAACTGCACGCAGAAACGTACACGTTACAGCTGCACCAGTGCAATACGTGTACACGAAATACGTACGTACTGAAAACGTGTCAATTGAATACGTACACACTGGGTACGCACTCACATAACACGCACATCCGCCTGCCGATGGCTTAGTTCAACTCGTCTTCCCGCCAAAATGTTGCCATAGAAGAGGTTTCATCTGCACGCAAACGCCAAACAAAATCTTCCATTCACAATATTTCTGCGTCGTTTGGAAGCTGCGTTAATGTTTATAGGCTACATAAATACTACAAATCCTAATTTCAATTTAAATTTGGGTATTGCAATTAAGTTACGTATTAAATTAAGTGAGATTTCTTAATGAGGTTTGTTTACGTTTACGGTTTGTGTGAATTTGTTGGCCGTCTTTTCCGGGCGTCCAGCCTCAGTGTATTGTCGTCGTGTCAAGAATTCCTCGGATGTCTTGACGGATATCTCTGAGTAAATATTATCAAGCGCCTTTGTTTGCTTCACCTGCAGTAAAAAATTTTGCTGATAATCTGCCAGGATTGTTGCGATGAAAGTTAGTTCTATCAGAGTTGCTTGTATGTAATTCCAAGAGACGATCAGCATGGAATTTCCTATCAGAGTAATGCTACTCTTTAAAGAGTTCCTAAAATGCTATTAATCTTAGAGTATCAGTAATACGTTCATTACCGGAATCATTGGTTCTGCTATTTCTACCAGAACAGAGGAGTGTTAGAACGGAATAAAGAGAAGATGGCGGGGCAGGCACCCTATTGGAAAATTTAGGTTGGAGCAGCCAATAATGGTTATTAACTTTTAACGTCTCAACCGGGCAGTAAGAAACGTCGATTCCAAATTCAAGTGAAATCAACATATCAAAGTTTTCATCGTCATTAACCTGGTGGGTCCTGACGTACGGGGTAATCGTGGTCACGCACAAGTCGTCGTCTTGTGAAGATCTACGATAGTCCCTGCTCGATTCAAACAATATTTTCTCGGAGTGCTACAGAAAATAAACTGTTCTGAGGTAAACTATCTTAAAATATGTGCGCATTTTTTGAAATTGTTTATTTTTAAATGAGAGGACCAAGATTCAAATGAACTTCCAAACAGACTTGAAAGGAATTGTGCCGAATATTCGTTTGAACGGGCCTTTCTTCAATTATGGTGATTTACAGTGAAAAATAAATACGGAATGAAGGTGTATGGGAAAGCAAGATTCTTAAAGTGCAAGGAGTATACTAAAGCATCTCACGTTCAATTTGAAAGGAAATAAAGACGCTTTTCTCCGGTCTAAGTATAGAACCCTGTATAAATAACAGATGGTTACAAGTTACACAAATATAAATACATAGAAAACGATTATAACAGTATAAACCAATTAAGCTACTAAACAAAGTAATTAGTACGGGATGACAGTTGCAACACCTAACTTGTGACCTAAGTACTTACTCCAATGAGAGGTCCTGGTGGAATGAATAAAAAATTCTAAAAGCTTCAACAAAGTTAACTCTTGTCGTTTTCATTGTGGTGACGTTCATGTATAAACAAATCTTATTTTACAATTAAATCTAATTCTAAATTTCTAAATATTCTTACTATATTAATTCAATATATTGAACGGAACCGCTACACTTTATTTGGGGTTTTGGATAAGGCTGGATTCTTGCTTACATGCGAAGTGAGCATGTTTGAGTGCTCTGACTTGGTCTCAGCGGAGTGTGCATGTTTTGTGTGCTCTGACTTGGTCTCAGCGGAGTGTGCATGTTTTGTGTGCTCTGACTTGATCTCAGCGGAATGTATGCTTCAATCCTGTCATCATATCGCGGTATTTGAAAGGTTTAGCCTTCGCGGCTGCAAAATTCATTTTGATATATAATATGACTCGATAAAATTCACCCTTTGCTAAATTGCCTCGTGTACGTTGTAAACTATCAAAAATTTAGGTGCAAATGATTGCTCACCTCGAACACCAATGATAATCTCGACGGAAACAGTAACGCCAGCATTTTTTCTCAAGCATGCAAACTTCACAACTCACTTTTGATTTTAATGTTCGGCAGTATTCTTATCAACGCTCCTGTATAATTCGATCTCAAAAGAAAAATTATGGGATGACTGAACTATATTTGCATATACTAATAAAACTCCTGACGATTCAAGATGTTTGACGCCTCCAGAATATTTCTGAAGAAGAATGACGGACGTTTTGCTTGGAGATGTTATTCTCGAATAACAGTTAATAATACGCAGCATGGATACATTGAGCCAGCTGCTTAATAATAATAATAATAATAACAATAATAATACGCAGCACTACTACACAAGCGGCCAGCTGCTTGAATTTAGAGATGTCTAGAACTAGCGACAAACAGAGCATGGCCTGACCTTCAAGTACACCCGCCTGCTGATGACCTAATTTCTTTTAATTGGGCTAACTTTTTTAACTTGTAGTGTCAGAAGCACCTCCCAGCCTGACCTCTGTCAAGGAGCACCGTGGCTTTACTCACCCGCCTCCGCGCCATACAAGAGTTTCTCTCTAAATGCAAGCGTCAAACAAAATATTCAGGAATTACGTGCATTACAATTCCTGTGTGCATGAAATGTAACACCAAGCATAAGTGTTACATTATTTCCAGTGGTGTTCACTGGTGATGTCCTATGTGCATAATATGTGAAGTTTTAATTTAGCGCTATTCAACAAATAATATTTATCTAACAAAAACTAAACAAGTGATTGAAAAATGTTGATCAAACCCTGTTTCAATAAAAAAACTTGCAATTTAAGTTTTCAGCGTGGTATGTCAGTGTTCGAGTCGGGAAGCGATATACAGCAGTCATCCCTCACTCAGAATAATTTTTCTACCATACGTTGAGAAAATATTTTCTGAGGTTGACTGTATTAGGTGACATATGTTGGGTGGATTTTAAACGGGACGTTGGAACGTTTCAATGTATCAGATGAGGACGCTCTTTTTTGCTCGTTTTTTTTTCAAATCTATTTTTCTAATCTAACGGGAACGAAAATAGGTTGACGTGATAAAAAAAATTACTGGGAACTAAATTAAAGAAAACGTGACATTCTTAGAAAACGGCAAAAAAGGGGATACTGTAGAAATCTATCTCCTCTTAGGGTTTTCACGCCACAATATCGAGACACATTTCATTCGATGTGTAAAGACCATATCTATCGATATGTCGTGGCTTTTTTCGAAATTCGAATTTTTGTGCGTGGAGGAGCATTTTTCGTAAAATTTTCGAAAATTTTTCGATTTCTCCCCTTTTTCCCGCCCCTTTATACAAAATATTTTCAAAACTATAACGAAATCGAAAAAAAGCTACGATAATTGGATATATCATTTATTTGCAAATTGAGTGGTATATCTTTCGTCGCTTTAGCTTAAAAACTATAGGAGGAGATAGGTTTGCAGTGATAATAAGTATGAATGTATGAAAGGGAGCGTCTGGCCCAAAATTTTGGATTTTGGCTTTTCCGCTTTTTAGTCTCATCTTAAAGCTGACACTCTGACTTATCCAATGGTACCAAAACCATCACTGTACGCTTATTTATGCGTTTATGACAGATCGCGAAATGGTTAGGGGTGGTGGACTTCTTTAACATTTGAGATAGGCCGAAATTACCGGCAGCACACTTAAATAGCTAGTCTAAACAGGTTGTGCTTCAGTTATCCTCCTGCCGCACGTCGTACGGGATGTTTCTCGTGCCGTCGTTTGCACCATCCTTGAAATTGAGCTACAGTATCGTCTAATCTTGCAACATTGCACCCTTGAATGTCTATTTCAAGGCGCGCGCGACTTTGTCGGGCTCTACTGAAACGTTAACTTTTTGTCACTAGAAAACTAACTCATCCTACAGTTTTGAAGCCACAGCGATGAGAGATATAACATTCGATTCGCAAATAACAAATTTAGAGATTGGTCGTAGCTTTTTTTAATTTCGTTATAGTTTTTAAAATATTCTGAAAAAGGCCTTGATATCAGTGGAGTGTACATGATTTCAGTACTCGGCCTTGATCTCAACGAAGTATGCATGTTTTGAGTACTCGGCCTTGATCTCAGTGGATTATGCATGTTTTGAGTACTCTGACTTCTTCTCTTTGGAATGTATGCTTTATTCCGGTCATCATGTCATGGTACTCATAAGGGAGGTAAGCCGTTTTGACTTCAAAATTTGATTTAAATTTTTGAAATTTTCCGCATAATGTACTGTTGCAATGTTGACGGTGTAAAATTTGAACAATTTAGGTGTGAATGATTGGTGAGCGAAAACAATAATGATATTCTTGAGGAAAACAGTCATATAAGCGTTATTTGGCATGAACACAAATTTTGACACGTACATTTGATTCGAAGGTACGTGAATATCCTCATTGATGCACCTGTTCAATTTCATCACAAATGAAAAATTACGGGATGACTCAACAATATTTGCATTTGCTGATAAAACTCCTGACGATTCAAGATGTTAGACGCCTCCAGAATATTTCTGAAGAAGAATGACGGACGTTTTGATTGGAGATGTTATTCTCGAATAACAGTTAATGATACGCAGCATGGATACATTAAGCACGTTCAGCTTAGCCTCCGTAACGAAATTAGCATTAAATGCTCTAAGTCACCGAGTGGTTAAATAGATCAATATTATAGGAACCAGTTGAGGTTCGAGACCCGCAGTCAGCTGTTTAAATTCAGCGATGTCTAGAATTAACGACAGACAGAGCACGGTCTGATTTTCAGGTACACCCGCCTGCTGATGACCTAATTTTTTTAATTAGCTAACATTTTTTAACTTGTGGTGTCAGAAGTGTAGTGATTCAATAAGATTTTCAGAATGAAATAAAATTTTCACATATTTTAACGCCTTAATTATGTACACAGCCTGGCACGGCTGAGCCGCGGTCACATTACCGAGCACTGACGCTGAATGCAGCGCGCGACGGCCGAGGTCGGGGCGGGATGAAGGGATACGGAAGAGACTCGTTTTTTGCTGACTCGAAAAGTAATTCAATTAAATTCGAAGGAAAAGTTCAATTATTCTGCTGCATATGCATCCACAAATTGAATGTGAATAGATGGGAAAATATACGCGTTGAAGCTCCGCCTGCCGCACATCCATAAGTGATTATACACATGCGAGGAATGCTGGTCATTTCGATCTGTATCCACGATACCGATTGTTCGTACTTATCTCACTTCAAAATTTCAAATTTAAGTGTTGTTGTAAAACCTTCAATTGGTTGATAATGAATATTTAATATCGGACACGTCGCATTCCATTGAAATGCCATTCGATGACCTGCTTTTTCAAGAAATTTTGTTTGATTCATTGAACAAAAAAATTTGTTGATGAAAAGCATGCTCTTTTCTTCAGTCAATTGCATTAATCCCAAGGAATATATTTATACGCTTGCAAGAAACATGCCGGCTATTCAGCAGGCATACAATGGATCCTCCGCAACAGAATACTTGAGTCAACGATGAAATTTTGTTGATGGCTATTTGCTGTATATTCTCGCTTAAAAGTAAATATACGGCTGTATTTGGTATGGATACACGTTAGAAATTACTGTGTACGCTCAAATGACAATATTTATGTTCAGAAAAGTCAATTGAAATATTTCTCATGGTAATACTATTATTGATATATTTATAGTACACTTATTGACTCGTGTGTAATTCCGTTCTGCTCCTCATCCTGCCTAATATTCCAAATTGAATTTTGCAGCCGTACAGGCATTACGATGTTGCAACCGCGCCTCTGTGGCGCTTGGTGCCTCGTAGGCTTGCATCTCATCTCACAGTTCATACACGTGCTTGTTACAGGCACATGTTTTGCTGTTGATGGCTGCGTTATTGTTGCTGTTGATGACTGCGTTATTGTTGCTGTTGATGGCTGCGTTATTGTTGCGACTGGTGATGGTCAAAACTACACTTTATAATCTCTTTTACCCTCTTTGAAAATTTGCGATCCTGTCGATGACAGCCAAAGGTTTCACTCGTCCCCGCCTCCAGCAACTATCTGCTAAAAATATGTTCCCGTGAAAATATTCCAGGGAAATTTTTTCTAGCAGTTATTTCTACGAAAACCTCGGGGAACTTATTTTCTAGCACTTATTTTTACTGATCACCTATTTTCTAGAAAATAACTCTACGGTTCTCCGTGGAAAACGGTTCCCATATGTTCCCTTGGAAATAACGGAAGAAAATAAATTTCCACTGGAATGTTACAACTGGCAACCTATTTTCTAGCAATTATTTATACGGGGATAACCAACGGGAACCTATTTATTAACACTTATTTCCACGGTTTCACGTGGAAATAACTGCTAGAAAATTGGTTACCTTTGAATGTTTTAAGTGACTACCCATTTTCTAGCAGCTATTCAAACAAGAACCTAGAGAGACCTATTTTACAACACTTATTTCCGCGGTTCCCTGTGGAAGTAACTGCTAGAAAATTAGTTCCTATTAAAAATTAAAACAGTAAGAAGCGATTTCCCTTTATCAGGTTATTACAGACAATGGGACAGTGTAAATAATCAGAAATCAATTTTAAGTTTAAAATATTATTTAATATTGTTGATAAATTCAAGGAACATTGTCATATATGCTTTTTCATTATTTATAATTTTAAACAGTACCAAGTAAAAACACCAATTTATACAAAATTCTTGGAGTGAGATGCTCATAGGAATAATATGAATATTCCGCATTAATTGCAGCTGAATGCCCTTGATGTTGAACGCAGTTCATCAGCGCATGTTCCAGATAATGAAGTGGAGATGCAAGATGGCGGCTGAGCTGCAGGCAGTGCAGTGTCATCGCGTGACAGCGCTCCGTTGTGGCGTTACTAAAGCGGTGTGTGGTATGGCAATGGTTACGATGTAGAACTGGAGAATCTTAAATTAAATTTAAAATTTATTATAAATTTAATGTTGAAATATAACTAAAGTTGCCTCAAATTCAGCGTCCAGCTTCGCTTTTTAGCGCGATGATCTCCGCTGAACATTCCTTACAGTCTGCCATCACAACCGTTTTTTATATTATCTAAAAGAAAACTTTAACCCCAAACTGCAATATTTAGTATAGTGCTATCACTTAGACCAGTGGTTCCCAAGTGAGCGATATCGCCCCCCTGTGGGCGATGGAAAGATCTGGGGGGCGGTGAGGAAGAAAGGGGTGTATGGGGGCGGCAGCTCGCGAAGTCGAAGTCAGAAGTTCGTACGTTTGTTTGATGATTTGGACACAACATGTGCAGAACATGACTCCGTATCAAATAAACTTTCACGAGCTAAAAATCACCGATCGGTAGTTAGGAATTTATATTAAAAATTTCGTTCATATCAGTTGAGTAGTTTGGAAGAAATTCTTTGATCACTGCGAATTTCGGCCCATATCGCCATATAACTCCCAAATGAAGGTGAAATTTAACATTTTTTCGCGAGCTAAACATCACCGTTAGATCCTAATAAATACGTGTTCCAAGTTTTATGAAGCTGCGTTCATTAGTTTCGGAGATATTCCTTGGTCACTGAATTTGGAGATTGGCCGCGTGAGACCGGCTGCAAGACCGGCCGCGAGTCCGGCCGTAAATATGTCCGAGACGTCTTGAATTTTTAGTGCTGAAACAGTTAGAACTGTAAAAGAATATATTGGTTTACTAAATGGAGTTATATTTGTGAAATACACATTTGTGTTTAACCTTTCTCTTTTAAAATTGCAGCATACTCAATATCAAGAAAGAGGCGTTTGTTTTTATATGCGTCGAGGCGCTATATATATTAGCGGGAGGGGCGCTAGCCCTAGAAAGACCAACAAAAATATATAGCGTTGTAGACCAACCGGGTCGTGTAGGCCCGATCCCTATTTTTTTGCAAGGGGTCTGTTATATCTCTAATATATTCTATATAAAGGGTCTTTTAAGTGTTAAATACTGAGAATATATGTTTTGAAGCATTTAGGATAAATACAAAATAAAAAATCTTCCTTTTATTGAAAATATTCCTTTGTTCTAAGACTTAAAGCATGGTGTATCCGTTTTCTTTGGGTTACATACTAACACATACAATAAAGCATTCTCTATTGCTGGCAATATTCTAATGAAATGCACGCAAAATAAAGTTAGATGAAAATATTAACCCATTCTATTTGAAAATAATATGAAAGCATTACATTATTGTCTTATTTTTTGCACTGAAGACATATATTGACGCTGTGTTCACCACAAATGCTCTGTTGACAGTCTTCGCAGTATATCTTAGATTTCCTGTCCTTTTTCGAAGGGCACAAGTAATATCTCTTTCTCGTAATTGTTCGTATTTTCTGAGGCAACACTCGAATTGGATGAAACAGGTTTCTGAAGAGCGGGGTTGTTATTAGCTGTTACTCCTGCAAGTGATTTCGCTAACGTAATAAGCAGAGTACGGCGGACGCCTTTCTTGCATTGCAGAGAAGTTTGAAGTTTGATCCATATAATTATGGCATTCATTGCGCTTATATCTATCATGTTGAAGAAGACAACCATTGGCCATCTACGAGTCATTCGTTTGGTACTATAGCATCGAACCATCTGATCCATGGTATCTACTCCTCCTTTTGCAGTATTATAGTACCGAATTATTTCTGGTTTGGTTTCACCGGGTGACTCGATACCTTTGTCATTGTGCATTGTACTTAGCAATGTGACAACTTTGTTTTTCTTTGTGCAATAGGAAACAATTGTTGAATCACTTCGAAAGCCATACATGCTACTAAAAATTTTATACCTTTAGTGACCGTAAAAGCAGTCGGCAATTCCGTTCGATTTTTTCTTATTGTTCCAACTAGTGTCAGCTTTCTTCGCAGCAATTCTCGTCCTAATTGTAGACTAGTGAAAAAGTTGTCACAGGTGATATTTCTACCACTGTTTTTTGTAGGAATCAGATAGATTTAGTACAACAGTAGTTCCCGAATTTGAAGCTTTTTGTTTGCTGGGCTCTTTGCCTTTGTAAATGTCCAATTTCAATGCATAACTTGTTTCACTGTCGCAAATTACCCAGAATTTGATTCCGTACTTTCCAGGCTTTGATGGGATGTATTGACGGAAAGGACATCTACCTCGAAATGGTAGTAGTTGTTCATCAACAGTCAAGTTTACACCCGGGATAAAGGCATCTTGCAATGTGCTGTTCCACAAGTCAAATATCTTTCGTATTGGTTGCAATTTATCTGGTGACCTGTTTTGCCTCCTCTCACTAGCGTTATCGAATCTCATCATGCATAAAATCTCTTGAAACCTGTTTCGTGCAAAAATTGCATTGAAGATTGGTCGTCCATTATCCTTACTCCATAATTGATGAACTGGTTCTCCTTTAGATTTGTAAACTCCAATGAGCAGAAGATTTGCAATAAATTTCTTGAGTTATTCAATATCTAGTTGCTTCCACCTATCTTTGAGTTTCAAGTCTCCTTCAATATTCGTAAATTTGCAAATTTCTTGAAGCAGTGAATCTCGTAAAAACAGTGAAATGCAGAAGCGATGTCATCCACATGAAATCCACACAGCATATCTTGTTGGCCCACTCTTTTCGCGTACTATGTTATGGATGCGTAGTCTCCCTTCCGAATCAAATTGTGGATTTGATGTCCAATTCTCAATTTTATTTTTCGATGTAAAACTCATCTGAGGGTTTTCATTTGCAGCCAAGCTAGGCTTGCTCAGCTATGCTTTGGTAATCATCTGATTATTCATCCGAAATATCAAGAGCTGGAACAATTTCATCTATTTCACCGTCATCATCGGATAGTATACATATAATCGTCATCTTCTATCTCATTCTCACTGCTGTTATTGTACAGTTCTTCATCGAGTATCATCCTGATCTCTTCATCAGACAAAGGTTTTCGGGCCATATTTTTATGAAAAGGTCAGTGAGAAGGGTACAACCTCTCAAGAAGAGCAGTAGCAGTATAATGCGCATACAGACCGCCGTCCTACTTTTATATGAAGGCAACGGGTACGAGTTTCAACATGTTACAGCGTGCGCGCACACCACTTTCCCCTCCACCACTCTTACTGCAAATGAAGGCAACACATTTTAACATGTTGCAACTGGTCAGGATTCACAACGGGACTCCGCAGCGCTTGTATCACTCAGGGGCCTCGGAGGCCCGCTTGGTAAAATATGATGTAACACTAAAAATATAAAAAAATACCGCATTATTTTCAACAATTTTTGTATGGAGGTTACATATGTACTACGCAAATAAAGTCATGTAGTTTCGGCGTAATAAGTTTACAAGTTTCTAAAATATAGACTAATATTTCTTTGAAACGGGCCTATGAGGCCCGCTGGTCGTTCTAGGGCTAGAGTTTCACTGGGGAGCCACAGGGAGCGCCAGGCTGAAAAAGTTTGGGAACCACTGCTGTAGACACAGCCGACGCATCTACCGTACACGGCTTTCCTTTACCTTGAATGCCAGGTTGGCAGTCATAGATTGCCACAGAGGCAGAGCGGCAAATACAAAGAAGGAAGCAAAGACAGTAATTGGACACTCGGTAGCCTTAGCGCCTCATGTAAGAAATTACCACTTTCGAATGCGTTGCTGCCTTCACTTGTTGCCCAGGTGACGAAGTAGCGCACCTCCATTTTAGCTCAGATTTGTACCGGCAGCCGACCTAGCAACGTCTCTAATCTTACCTGCGACCTGACTCTTGGACTACGCATCTTCAGCGTCCACGCAGGCTCCTAATCCTTGATGAGACTATTATTCTACTGTCTTATAATTTTGTGTGAATGTGATTTATAGCAGGATTTATTTAACTATTCATTACTCGTGTATGAACTAGGTAGAATTTATCTTAGGCTCACCATAATTTACGTTTGGGGATAACCTCCATTTGGGACGTTTAAGATGGATATAAATTAACTTTGGTCATTTGCTTAGGGTCTAGTATAGGTAGATGGAGGTTTAGGGCTTCATTCCTCCTCTAACTTTTTCCCGTGCATTTGAACCTCCTACTGTCCTGCCTGTCCTTTCTGGTGAGCCTTCCTCCTACTTTACACTCCCTCTTTTGTTAGGGTTTCATTCCTTAAGCCTAGCAGTTGTGACTGCGGTTACACACTGAATCCCGAATAGATTTAGGTGTGTGCCATAACTCTCATATGAATAATGCGATAAATACTGCCTTAATCATTGCATTTGTGAAGCTTTGTGGACGCCAAATCTACACATGTTATAATATTGTGTAATTTCGTCAACAGTATAAACTTCGCCGTTCCTGTGACGCCTGCTGCCAATCCCGACCCTTACCTGGATCTATTTATTCTGAAGATTACACATTTTGATGTCAAGTTCACTAAAATTCTCGAGCCTGGTCTTACTTAACTTAATCCTTGGATTAAGACTTTACTTACCTGGAATAAACTTCCATTGCTTTCCGGGGTTGAAGAAGACCCAAGGGGATCCGACCTTAAATCTCTTCTAATAAATGATTGAATGATCCTCT